>NW_027325149.1:0-227846 GCF_028372415.1 Notamacropus eugenii
TTTAGATAGGGCTAGGGTTTTTAATCGTAGAATCGAGGTTTAGGGTTAAGCTTAGTGTCAGGATTGCATTTTGGTTAGAATAGAGTGCATTTAGGCTTAGGGTAAGTGTTGAAATTGACGAGTTAGTGTTACAGTTAGAAACGAGCACATTTAGGCTTAGAGTTATGGTGAGAATTCCTTACAGTTAGTATTAGAGTTTTTGTTCATAGAATCGAGGTTTAGGCTTAGGCTTAGTGTCAGGATTGCATTTTGGTTAGAATAGAGTGCATTAGGCTTAGGGTAAGTGTTGAAATGGACGAGTAAGTGTTACGGTTAGAAACGAGCACAATTAGGCTTAGAGTTATGGTGAGAATTCGTTATAGTTAGTATTAGAGGTTTTCCTTGTAGAATCGAGGTTTAGGGTTAGGCTTAGTGTCAGGATTGCGTTTTGGTTAGAATAGAGTGCATTTAGGCTGAGGGTTAGTGTTGAAATGGACGAGTTAGTGTTAGAGTTAGAAACGAACACATTTAGGATTAGATTAACGTTTAGAATTCGTTTAGGATAAGTCTAGGGTTTTTGTTCGTAGAATCGAGGTTTAGGCTTAGGCTTAGTGTCAGGATTGCATTTTGGTTAGAATAGAGTGCATTTAGGCTTGGGGTTAGTGTTGAAATGGACGAGTTAGTGTTACGGTTAGAAACGAGCACATTTAGGCTTAGAGTTATGGTGGGAATTCGTTATAGTTAGTACTAGAGTTTTTTTTCGTAGAATCGATGTTTAGGCTTAGGCTTAGTGTCAGGATTGCATTTTGGTTAGAATAGAGTACATTTAGGCTTAGAGTAAGTGTTGAAATGGACGAGTTAGTGTTAGGGTAAGAAACGAACACATTTAGGGTTAGAGTTATGTTTAGAATTCGTTTAGGATAGGGCTAGGGTTTTTGTTCATAGAATCGAGGTTTAACGTTAGGCTTAGTGTCATGATTGCATTTTGGTTAGAACAGAGTGCATTTAGGCTTAGGGTTTGTGTTGAAATGGACGAGTTAGTGTTAGGGTTAGAAAGGAACACATTTAGGGTTATAGTTATTGTGAGAATTCGTTATAGTTAGTATTAGTGTATTTTCGTAGAATCGAGGTTTAGGCTAAGGCTTAGTGTCAGGATTCCATTTTGTTTAGAATAGAGTGCATTTAAGCTTAGGGTTAGGGTTGAAATTGACGAGTTAGTGTTAGGGTTAGAAACAAGCACATTTAGGGTTACAGTTATGGTGAGAATTCGTTGTAGTTAGTATTAGAGGTTTTTATCGTAGAATCGAGGTTTATGCTTAGGCTTAGTGTCAGGATTGCATTTTGGTTAGAATACAGTGCATTTAGGTTTAAGGTTAGTGTAGAAATGGACGAGTTAGTGTTAGGGTTAGAAACGAACACCTTTAGGGTTAGAGTTACGATTACAATTCCTTTGGGATAGGACTAGGGTTTTTGTTCATAGAATCGAGGTTTAACGTTAGGCTTAGTGTCATGATTGCATTTTGGTTAGAACAGAGTGCATTTAGGCTTAGGGTTTGTGTTGAAATGGACGAGTTAGTGTTAGGGTTAGAAAGGAACACATTTAGGGTTATAGTTATTGTGAGAATTCCTTATAGGTAGTACTAGTGTATTTTCGTAGAATCAAGGTTTAGGCTTAGGCTTAGTGTCAGGATTCCATTTTGGTTAGAATAGAGTGCATTTAGGCTTAGGGTTAGTGTTGAAAAGGACGAGTTAGTGTTAGGGTTGGAAACGAACACATTTAGAATTAGAGTTAAGGTGAGAATTGGTTTGGGACAGGGCTAGGGTTTTTTTCATAGGATCGAGGTTTAGGGTTAGGCTTAGTGTCAGGATTGCATTTTGGTTAGAATCGAGTGCATTTAGGCTGAGGGTTAGTGTTGAAATGGACGAGTTAGTGTTAGGGTTAGAAACGAACAAATGTATGGTTGGAGTTACGGCTACAATTCGTTTGGGATAGGACTAGGGTTTTTGTTCATAGAATCGAGGTTTAGCGTTAGGCTTAGTGTCATGATTGCATTTTGGTTAGAATAGAGTGCATTTAGGCTTAGGGTTAGTGTCGAAATGGACTAGTTAGTGTTAGGGTTAGAAACGAACACATTTTGAATTAGAGTTAAGGTGAGAATTCGTTTGGGATAGGACTAGGGTTTTTTTCATAGGATTGAGGTTTAGGGTTAGGCTTAGTGTCAGGATTGCATTGTGGTTAGAACAGAGTGCATTTAGGCTGAGGGTTAGTGTTGAAATGGACGAGTTAGTGTTAGGGTTAGAAACGATCACATTTAGGGTTATAGTTATTATGAGAATTCGTTATAGTTAGTATTAGAGTATTTTCGTAGAATCGAGGTTTAGGCTTAGGCTTAGTGTCAGGATTGCATTGTGGTTAGAATAGAGTGCATTTAGGCTTAGGGTTAGTGTTGAAATTAACGAGTTAGTGTTAGGGTTAGAAACGAGCACATTTAGGATTAGAGTTATTGTGAGAATTCGTTATAGTTAGTATTAGAGTTTTTTTCGTAGAATCGAGGTTTAAGCTTAGGCTAAGTGTCAGGATTGCATTTTCCTTACAATCGAGTGCATTTAGGCTTAGGGTTAGTGTTGAAATTGACGACTTAGACTTAGGGTTAGAAACAAACACATTTATGGTTAGAGTTACGGTTACAATTCGTTTGGGATAGGGCTAGGGTTTTTGTTCATAGAATCGAGGTTTAGCGTTAGGCTTAGTGTCAGGATTGCATTTTGGTTAGAATAGAGTGCATTTAGGCTGAGGGTTAGTGTTGAAATGGACGAGTTTGAGTTATTGTTAGAAACGAACACATTTAGTGTTAGAGTTACGGTTACAATTCGTTTGGGGTAGGGCTAGGGTTTTTGTTCATAGAACCGAGGTTTAGCGTTAGGCTTAGTATCAGGATTGCATTTTGGTTAGAATAGAGTGCATTTAGGCTTAGGGTTTGTGTTGAAATTGACGAGTTAGTGTTAGGGTTAGAAAGGAACACGTTTAAGGTTATAGTTATTGTGAGAATTCGTTATAGTTATTATTAGAGTATTTTCGTAGAATCGAGGTTTAGGCTTAGGCTTAGTGTCAGGATTCCATTTTGGTTAGAATAGAGTGCATTTAGGCTTAGGGTTAGTGTTGAAATGGACGAGGTAGTGTTAGGGTTAGAAACGAGCACAATTAGGGTTATAGTTATTATGAGAATTCGTTATAGTTAGTATTAGAGGTTTTTTTTTCGTAGATTCGAGGTTTAGGCTTAGGCTTAGAGTCAGGATTGCATTTTGATTAGAATAGATTGCATTTAGGCTTAGGGTTAGTGTTGAAAAGGACGAGTTAGTGTTAGGGTTAGAAACGAACACATTTTGAATTAGAGTTAAGGTGAGAATTCGTTTGGGATAGGACTAGGGTTTTTTTCATAGGATTGAGGTTTAGGGTTAGGCTTAGTGTCAGGATTGCATTGTGGTTAGAACAGAGTGCATTTAGGCTGAGGGTTAGTGTTGAAATGGACGAGTTAGTGTTAGGGTTAGAAACGATCACATTTAGGGTTATAGTTATTATGAGAATTCGTTATAGTTAGTATTAGAGTATTTTCGTAGAATCGAGGTTTAGGCTTAGGCTTAGTGTCAGGATTGCATTGTGCTTAGAATAGAGTGCATTTAGGCTTAGGGTTAGTGTTGAAATTAACGAGTTAGTGTTAGGGTTAGAAACGAGCACATTTAGGATTAGAGTTATTGTGAGAATTCGTTATAGTTAGTATTAGAGTTTTTTTCGTAGAATCGAGGTTTAAGCTTAGGCTAAGTGTCAGGATTGCATTTTCCTTACAATCGAGTGCATTTAGGCTTAGGGTTAGTGTTGAAATTGACGACTTAGACTTAGGGTTAGAAACAAACACATTTATGGTTAGAGTTATGGTTACAATTCGTTTGGGATAGGGCTAGGGTTTTTGTTCATAGAATCGAGGTTTAGCGTTAGGCTTAGTGTCAGGATTGCATTTTGGTTAGAATAGAGTGCATTTAGGCTGAGGGTTAGTGTTGAAATGGACGAGTTTGTGTTATTGTTAGAAACGAACACATTTAGTGTTAGAGTTACGGTTACAATTCGTTTGGGGTAGGGCTAGGGTTTTTGTTCATAGAACCGAGGTTTAGCGTTAGGCTTAGTATCAGGATTGCATTTTGGTTAGAATAGAGTGCATTTAGGCTTAGGGTTTGTGTTGAAATTGACGAGTTAGTGTTAGGATTAGAAAGGAACACGTTTAAGGTTATAGTTATTGTGAGAATTCGTTATAGTTATTATTAGAGTATTTTCGTAGAATCGAGGTTTAGGCTTAGGCTTAGTGTCAGGATTCCATTTTGGTTAGAATAGAGTGCATTTAGGCTTAGGGTTAGTGTTGAAATGGACGAGTTAGTGTTAGGGTTAGAAACGAGCACAATTAGGGTTATAGTTATTGTGAGAATTCGTTATAGTTAGTATTAGAGGTTTTTTTTTCGTAGATTCGAGGTTTAGGCTTAGGCTTAGAGTCAGGATTGCATTTTGATTAGAATAGATTGCATTTAGGCTTAGGGTTAGTGTTGAAAAGGACGAGTTAGTGTTAGGGTTAGAAACGAACACATTTTGAATTAGAGTTAAGGTGAGAATTGGTTTGGGATAGGGCTAGGGTTTTTCTCATAGGATCGAGGTTTAGGGTTGGGCTTAGTGTCAGGATTGCATTTTGGTTAGAATCGAGTGCATTTAGGCTTAGGGTAAGTGTTGAAATGGACGAGTAAGTGTTACGGTTAGAAACGAGCACAATTAGGCTTAGAGTTATGGTGAGAATTCGTTATAGTTAGTATTAGAGGTTTTCCTTGTAGAATCGAGGTTTAGGGTTAGGCTTAGTGTCAGGATTGCGTTTTGGTTAGAATAGAGTGCAATTAGGCTGAGGGTTAGTGTTGAAATGGACGAGTTAGTGTTAGGGTTAGAAACGAACACATTTAGGCTTAGAGTTATGGTGGGAATTCGTTATAGTTAGTACTAGAGTTTTTTTTCGTAGAATCGATGTTTAGGCTTAGGCTTAGTGTCAGGATTGCATTTTGGTTAGAATACAGTACATTTAGGCTTAGAGTAAGTGTTGAAATGGACGAGTTAGTGTTAGGGTAAGAAACGAACACATTTAGGGTTAGAGTTATGTTTAGAATTCGTTTAGGATAGGGCTAGGGTTTTTGTTCATAGAATCGAGGTTTAACGTTAGGCTTAGTGTCATGATTGCTTTTTGGTTAGAATAGAGTGCATTTAGGCTTAGGGTTAGTGTTGAAATCTACGAGTTAGTGTTATGGTTAGAAACGATCACATTTAGGGTTAGAGTTATTGTGAGAATTCGTTATAGTTAGTATCTGAGTTTTTTTCGTAGAATCGAGGTTTAAGCTTAGGCTTAGTGTCAGGATTGCATTTTGGATAGAACAGAGTGCATTTAGGCTTAGGGTTTGTGTTGAAATGGACGAGTTAGTGTTAGGGTTAGAAAGGAACACATTTAGGGTTATAGTTATTGTGAGAATTCGTTATAGTTAGTATTAGTGTATTTTCGTAGAATCGAGGTTTAGGCTAAGGCTTAGTGTCAGGATTCCATTTTGTTTAGAATAGAGTGCATTTAGGCTTAGGGTTAGGGTTGAAATTGACGAGTTAGTGTTAGGGTTAGAAACAAGCACATTTAGGGTTACAGTTATGGTGAGAATTCGTTGTAGTTAGTATTAGAGGTTTTTATCGTAGAATCGAGGTTTATGCTTAGGCTTAGTGTCAGGATTGCATTTTGGTTAGAATACAGTGCATTTAGGTTTAAGGTTAGTGTTGAAATGGACGAGTTAGTGTTAGGGTTAGAAACGAACACCTTTAGGGTTAGAGTTACGATTACAATTCCTTTGGGATAGGACTAGGGTTTTTGTTCATAGAATCGAGGTTTAACGTTAGGCTTAGTGTCATGATTGCATTTTGGTTAGAACAGAGTGCATTTAGGCTTAGGGTTTGTGTTGAAATGGACGAGTTAGTGTTAGGGTTAGAAAGGAACACATTTAGGGTTATAGTTATTGTGAGAATTCCTTATAGGTAGTACTAGTGTATTTTCGTAGAATCAAGGTTTAGGCTTAGGCTTAGTGTCAGGATTCCATTTTGGTTAGAATAGAGTGCATTTAGGCTTAGGGTTAGTGTTGAAAAGGACGAGTTAGTGTTAGGGTTGGAAACGAACACATTTAGAATTAGAGTTAAGGTGAGAATTGGTTTGGGACAGGGCTAGGGTTTTTTTCATAGGATCGAGGTTTAGGGTTAGGCTTAGTGTCAGGATTGCATTTTGGTTAGAATCGAGTGCATTTAGGCTGAGGGTTAGTGTTGAAATGGACGAGTTAGTGTTAGGGTTAGAAACGAACAAGTGTATGGTTGGAGTTACGGCTACAATTCGTTTGGGATAGGACTAGGGTTTTTGTTCATAGAATCGAGGTTTAGCGTTAGGCTTAGTGTCATGATTGCATTTTGGTTAGAATAGAGTGCATTTAGGCTTAGGGTTAGTGTCGAAATGGACTAGTTAGTGTTAGGGTTAGAAACGAACACATTTTGAATTAGAGTTAAGGTGAGAATTCGTTTGGGATAGGACTAGGGTTTTTTTCATAGGATTGAGGTTTAGGGTTAGGCTTAGTGTCAGGATTGCATTGTGGTTAGAACAGAGTGCATTTAGGCTGAGGGTTAGTGTTGAAATGGACGAGTTAGTGTTAGGGTTAGAAACGATCACATTTAGGGTTATAGTTATTATGAGAATTCGTTATAGTTAGTATTAGAGTATTTTCGTAGAATCGAGGTTTAGGCTTAGGCTTAGTGTCAGGATTGCATTGTGGTTAGAATAGAGTGCATTTAGGCTTAGGGTTAGTGTTGAAATTAACGAGTTAGTGTTAGGGTTAGAAACGAGCACATTTAGGATTAGAGTTATTGTGAGAATTCGTTATAGTTAGTATTAGAGTTTTTTTCGTAGAATCGAGGTTTAAGCTTAGGCTAAGTGTCAGGATTGCATTTTCCTTACAATCGAGTGCATTTAGGCTTAGGGTTAGTGTTGAAATTGACGACTTAGACTTAGGGTTAGAAACAAACACATTTATGGTTAGAGTTACGGTTACAATTCGTTTGGGATAGGGCTAGGGTTTTTGTTCATAGAATCGAGGTTTAGCGTTAGGCTTAGTGTCAGGATTGCATTTTGGTTAGAATAGAGTGCATTTAGGCTGAGGGTTAGTGTTGAAATGGACGAGTTTGTGTTATTGTTAGAAACGAACACATTTAGTGTTAGAGTTACGGTTACAATTCGTTTGGGGTAGGGCTAGGGTTTTTGTTCATAGAACCGAGGTTTAGCGTTAGGCTTAGTATCAGGATTGCATTTTGGTTAGAATAGAGTGCATTTAGGCTTAGGGTTTGTGTTGAAATTGACGAGTTAGTGTTAGGGTTAGAAAGGAACACGTTTAAGGTTATAGTTATTGTGAGAATTCGTTATAGTTATTATTAGAGTATTTTCGTAGAATCGAGGTTTAGGCTTAGGCTTAGTGTCAGGATTCCATTTTGGTTAGAATAGAGTGCATTTAGGCTTAGGGTTAGTGTTGAAATGGACGAGTTAGTGTTAGGGTTAGAAACGAGCACAATTAGGGTTATAGTTATTGTGAGAATTCGTTATAGTTAGTATTAGAGGTTTTTTTTTCGTAGATTCGAGGTTTAGGCTTAGGCTTAGAGTCAGGATTGCATTTTGATTAGAATAGATTGCATTTAGGCTTAGGGTTAGTGTTGAAAAGGACGAGTTAGTGTTAGGGTTAGAAACGAACACATTTTGAATTAGAGTTAAGGTGAGAATTGGTTTGGGATAGGGCTAGGGTTTTTCTCATAGGATCGAGGTTTAGGGTTGGGCTTAGTGTCAGGATTGCATTTTGGTTAGAATCGAGTGCATTTAGGCTTAGGGTAAGTGTTGAAATGGACGAGTAAGTGTTACGGTTAGAAACGAGCACAATTAGGCTTAGAGTTATGGTGAGAATTCGTTATAGTTAGTATTAGAGGTTTTCCTTGTAGAATCGAGGTTTAGGGTTAGGCTTAGTGTCAGGATTGCGTTTTGGTTAGAATAGAGTGCAATTAGGCTGAGGGTTAGTGTTGAAATGGACGAGTTAGTGTTAGGGTTAGAAACGAACACATTTAGGCTTAGAGTTATGGTGGGAATTCGTTATAGTTAGTACTAGAGTTTTTTTTCGTAGAATCGATGTTTAGGCTTAGGCTTAGTGTCAGGATTGCATTTTGGTTAGAATACAGTACATTTAGGCTTAGAGTAAGTGTTGAAATGGACGAGTTAGTGTTAGGGTAAGAAACGAACACATTTAGGGTTAGAGTTATGTTTAGAATTCGTTTAGGATAGGGCTAGGGTTTTTGTTCATAGAATCGAGGTTTAACGTTAGGCTTAGTGTCATGATTGCTTTTTGGTTAGAATAGAGTGCATTTAGGCTTAGGGTTAGTGTTGAAATCTACGAGTTAGTGTTATGGTTAGAAACGATCACATTTAGGGTTAGAGTTATTGTGAGAATTCGTTATAGTTAGTATCTGAGTTTTTTTCGTAGAATCGAGGTTTAAGCTTAGGCTTAGTGTCAGGATTGCATTTTGGTTAGAACAGAGTGCATTTAGGCTTAGGGTTTGTGTTGAAATGGACGAGTTAGTGTTAGGGTTAGAAAGGAACACATTTAGGGTTATAGTTATTGTGAGAATTCGTTATAGTTAGTATTAGTGTATTTTCGTAGAATCGAGGTTTAGGCTAAGGCTTAGTGTCAGGATTCCATTTTGTTTAGAATAGAGTGCATTTAGGCTTAGGGTTAGGGTTGAAATTGACGAGTTAGTGTTAGGGTTAGAAACAAGCACATTTAGGGTTACAGTTATGGTGAGAATTCGTTGTAGTTAGTATTAGAGGTTTTTATCGTAGAATCGAGGTTTATGCTTAGGCTTAGTGTCAGGATTGCATTTTGGTTAGAATACAGTGCATTTAGGTTTAAGGTTAGTGTTGAAATGGACGAGTTAGTGTTAGGGTTAGAAACGAACACCTTTAGGGTTAGAGTTACGATTACAATTCCTTTGGGATAGGACTAGGGTTTTTGTTCATAGAATCGAGGTTTAACGTTAGGCTTAGTGTCATGATTGCATTTTGGTTAGAACAGAGTGCATTTAGGCTTAGGGTTTGTGTTGAAATGGACGAGTTAGTGTTAGGGTTAGAAAGGAACACATTTAGGGTTATAGTTATTGTGAGAATTCCTTATAGGTAGTACTAGTGTATTTTCGTAGAATCAAGGTTTAGGCTTAGGCTTAGTGTCAGGATTCCATTTTGGTTAGAATAGAGTGCATTTAGGCTTAGGGTTAGTGTTGAAAAGGACGAGTTAGTGTTAGGGTTGGAAACGAACACATTTAGAATTAGAGTTAAGGTGAGAATTGGTTTGGGACAGGGCTAGGGTTTTTTTCATAGGATCGAGGTTTAGGGTTAGGCTTAGTGTCAGGATTGCATTTTGGTTAGAATCGAGTGCATTTAGGCTGAGGGTTAGTGTTGAAATGGACGAGTTAGTGTTAGGGTTAGAAACGAACAAATGTATGGTTGGAGTTACGGCTACAATTCGTTTGGGATAGGACTAGGGTTTTTGTTCATAGAATCGAGGTTTAGCGTTAGGCTTAGTGTCATGATTGCATTTTGGTTAGAATAGAGTGCATTTAGGCTTAGGGTTAGTGTCGAAATGGACTAGTTAGTGTTAGGGTTAGAAACGAACACATTTTGAATTAGAGTTAAGGTGAGAATTCGTTTGGGATAGGACTAGGGTTTTTTTCATAGGATTGAGGTTTAGGGTTAGGCTTAGTGTCAGGATTGCATTGTGGTTAGAACAGAGTGCATTTAGGCTGAGGGTTAGTGTTGAAATGGACGAGTTAGTGTTAGGGTTAGAAACGATCACATTTAGGGTTATAGTTATTATGAGAATTCGTTATAGTTAGTATTAGAGTATTTTCGTAGAATCGAGGTTTAGGCTTAGGCTTAGTGTCAGGATTGCATTGTGGTTAGAATAGAGTGCATTTAGGCTTAGGGTTAGTGTTGAAATTAACGAGTTAGTGTTAGGGTTAGAAACGAGCACATTTAGGATTAGAGTTATTGTGAGAATTCGTTATAGTTAGTATTAGAGTTTTTTTCGTAGAATCGAGGTTTAAGCTTAGGCTAAGTGTCAGGATTGCATTTTCCTTACAATCGAGTGCATTTAGGCTTAGGGTTAGTGTTGAAATTGACGACTTAGACTTAGGGTTAGAAACAAACACATTTATGGTTAGAGTTACGGTTACAATTCGTTTGGGATAGGGCTAGGGTTTTTGTTCATAGAATCGAGGTTTAGCGTTAGGCTTAGTGTCAGGATTGCATTTTGGTTAGAATAGAGTGCATTTAGGCTGAGGGTTAGTGTTGAAATGGACGAGTTTGAGTTATTGTTAGAAACGAACACATTTAGTGTTAGAGTTACGGTTACAATTCGTTTGGGGTAGGGCTAGGGTTTTTGTTCATAGAACCGAGGTTTAGCGTTAGGCTTAGTATCAGGATTGCATTTTGGTTAGAATAGAGTGCATTTAGGCTTAGGGTTTGTGTTGAAATTGACGAGTTAGTGTTAGGGTTAGAAAGGAACACGTTTAAGGTTATAGTTATTGTGAGAATTCGTTATAGTTATTATTAGAGTATTTTCGTAGAATCGAGGTTTAGGCTTAGGCTTAGTGTCAGGATTCCATTTTGGTTAGAATAGAGTGCATTTAGGCTTAGGGTTAGTGTTGAAATGGACGAGGTAGTGTTAGGGTTAGAAACGAGCACAATTAGGGTTATAGTTATTATGAGAATTCGTTATAGTTAGTATTAGAGGTTTTTTTTTCGTAGATTCGAGGTTTAGGCTTAGGCTTAGAGTCAGGATTGCATTTTGATTAGAATAGATTGCATTTAGGCTTAGGGTTAGTGTTGAAAAGGACGAGTTAGTGTTAGGGTTAGAAACGAACACATTTTGAATTAGAGTTAAGGTGAGAATTCGTTTGGGATAGGACTAGGGTTTTTTTCATAGGATTGAGGTTTAGGGTTAGGCTTAGTGTCAGGATTGCATTGTGGTTAGAACAGAGTGCATTTAGGCTGAGGGTTAGTGTTGAAATGGACGAGTTAGTGTTAGGGTTAGAAACGATCACATTTAGGGTTATAGTTATTATGAGAATTCGTTATAGTTAGTATTAGAGTATTTTCGTAGAATCGAGGTTTAGGCTTAGGCTTAGTGTCAGGATTGCATTGTGCTTAGAATAGAGTGCATTTAGGCTTAGGGTTAGTGTTGAAATTAACGAGTTAGTGTTAGGGTTAGAAACGAGCACATTTAGGATTAGAGTTATTGTGAGAATTCGTTATAGTTAGTATTAGAGTTTTTTTCGTAGAATCGAGGTTTAAGCTTAGGCTAAGTGTCAGGATTGCATTTTCCTTACAATCGAGTGCATTTAGGCTTAGGGTTAGTGTTGAAATTGACGACTTAGACTTAGGGTTAGAAACAAACACATTTATGGTTAGAGTTACGGTTACAATTCGTTTGGGATAGGGCTAGGGTTTTTGTTCATAGAATCGAGGTTTAGCGTTAGGCTTAGTGTCAGGATTGCATTTTGGTTAGAATAGAGTGCATTTAGGCTGAGGGTTAGTGTTGAAATGGACGAGTTTGTGTTATTGTTAGAAACGAACACATTTAGTGTTAGAGTTACGGTTACAATTCGTTTGGGGTAGGGCTAGGGTTTTTGTTCATAGAACCGAGGTTTAGCGTTAGGCTTAGTATCAGGATTGCATTTTGGTTAGAATAGAGTGCATTTAGGCTTAGGGTTTGTGTTGAAATTGACGAGTTAGTGTTAGGGTTAGAAAGGAACACGTTTAAGGTTATAGTTATTGTGAGAATTCGTTATAGTTATTATTAGAGTATTTTCGTAGAATCGAGGTTTAGGCTTAGGCTTAGTGTCAGGATTCCATTTTGGTTAGAATAGAGTGCATTTAGGCTTAGGGTTAGTGTTGAAATGGACGAGTTAGTGTTAGGGTTAGAAACGAGCACAATTAGGGTTATAGTTATTGTGAGAATTCGTTATAGTTAGTATTAGAGGTTTTTTTTTCGTAGATTCGAGGTTTAGGCTTAGGCTTAGAGTCAGGATTGCATTTTGATTAGAATAGATTGCATTTAGGCTTAGGGTTAGTGTTGAAAAGGACGAGTTAGTGTTAGGGTTAGAAACGAACACATTTTGAATTAGAGTTAAGGTGAGAATTGGTTTGGGATAGGGCTAGGGTTTTTCTCATAGGATCGAGGTTTAGGGTTGGGCTTAGTGTCAGGATTGCATTTTGGTTAGAATCGAGTGCATTTAGGCTTAGGGTAAGTGTTGAAATGGACGAGTAAGTGTTACGGTTAGAAACGAGCACAATTAGGCTTAGAGTTATGGTGAGAATTCGTTATAGTTAGTATTAGAGGTTTTCCTTGTAGAATCGAGGTTTAGGGTTAGGCTTAGTGTCAGGATTGCGTTTTGGTTAGAATAGAGTGCAATTAGGCTGAGGGTTAGTGTTGAAATGGACGAGTTAGTGTTAGGGTTAGAAACGAACACATTTAGGCTTAGAGTTATGGTGGGAATTCGTTATAGTTAGTACTAGAGTTTTTTTTCGTAGAATCGATGTTTAGGCTTAGGCTTAGTGTCAGGATTGCATTTTGGTTAGAATACAGTACATTTAGGCTTAGAGTAAGTGTTGAAATGGACGAGTTAGTGTTAGGGTAAGAAACGAACACATTTAGGGTTAGAGTTATGTTTAGAATTCGTTTAGGATAGGGCTAGGGTTTTTGTTCATAGAATCGAGGTTTAACGTTAGGCTTAGTGTCATGATTGCTTTTTGGTTAGAATAGAGTGCATTTAGGCTTAGGGTTAGTGTTGAAATCTACGAGTTAGTGTTATGGTTAGAAACGATCACATTTAGGGTTAGAGTTATTGTGAGAATTCGTTATAGTTAGTATCTGAGTTTTTTTCGTAGAATCGAGGTTTAAGCTTAGGCTTAGTGTCAGGATTGCATTTTCCTTACAATCGAGTGCATTTAGGCTTAGGGTTAGTGTTGAAATTGACGACTTAGACTTAGGGTTAGAAACGAGCACATTTAGGGTGAGAGTTAAGGTGAGAATTCGTTATAGTTAATTTTAGAGGTTTTTTTCGTAGAATCAAGGTTTAGGCTTAGGCTTAGAGTCGGGATTCCATTTTGCTTAGAATAGAGTGCATTTAGGCTTACGGTTAGTGTTGAAATGGACGAGTTAGTGTTAGGGTTAGAAACGAGCACATTTAGGGTTAGAGTTACGTTTAGAATTCGTTTAGATAGGGCTAGGGTTTTTGATCGTAGAATCGAGGTTTAGGGTTAAGCTTAGTGTCAGGATTGCATTTTGGTTAGAATAGAGTGCATTTAGGCTTAGAAGAAGTGTTGAAATTGACGAGTTAGTGCTAGGGTTAGAAAGGAACACATTTAGGCTTAGAGTTATGGTGAGAATTCGTTATAGTTAGTATTAGAGTATTTTCGTAGAATCGAGGTTTAAGCTTAGGCTTAGTGTCAGGATTGCATTTTGGTTAGAATAGAGTGCATTTAGGCTTAGGGTTAGTGTTGAAATGGACGAGTTAGTGTTAGGGTTCGAAACGAGCACATTTAGGGTTAGAGTTACGTTTAGAATTCGTTTAGATAAGGCTAGGGTTTTTGATAGTAGAATCGAGGTTTAGGGTTAAGCTTAGTGTCAGGATTGCATTTTGGTTAGAATAGAGTGCATTTAGGCTTAGGGTAAGTGTTGAAATTGACGAGTTAGTGTTACAGTTAGAAACGAGCACATTTAGGCTTAGAGTTATGGTGAGAATTCCTTACAGTTAGTATTAGAGTTTTTGTTCATAGAATCGAGGTTTAGGCTTAGGCTTAGTGTCAGGATTGCATTTTGGTTAGAATAGAGTGCATTTAGGCTTAGGGTAAGTGTTGAAATGGACGAGTAAGTGTTACGGTTAGAAACGAGCACAATTAGGCTTAGAGTTATGGTGAGAATTCGTTATAGTTAGTATTAGAGGTTTTCCTTGTAGAATCGAGGTTTAGGGTTAGGCTTAGTGTCAGGATTGCGTTTTGGTTAGAATAGAGTGCATTTAGGCTGAGGGTTAGTGTTGAAATGGACGAGTTAGTGTTAGGGTTAGAAACGAACACATTTAGGCTTAGAGTTATGGTGGGAATTCGTTATAGTTAGTACTAGAGTTTTTTTCCGTAGAATCGATGTTTAGGCTTAGGCTTAGTGTCAGGATTGCATTTTGGTTAGAATAGAGTACATTTAGGCTTAGAGTAAGTGTTGAAATGGACGAGTTAGTGTTAGGGTAAGAAACGAACACATTTAGGGTTAGAGTTATGTTTAGAATTCGTTTAGGATAGGGCTAGGGTTTTTGTTCATAGAATCGAGGTTTAACGTTAGGCTTAGTGTCATGATTGCATTTTGATTAGAACAGAGTGCATTTAGGCTTAGGGTTAGTGTTGAAATGGACGAATTAGTGTTAGGGTTAGAAACGAGCACAATTAGGGTTAGAGTTATGGTGAGAATTTGTTATAGTTAGTATTAGAGGTTTTTTTTCGTAGAATTGAGGTTTAGGCTTAGGCTTAGTGTCAGGATTGCATTTTGGTTAGAATAGTGTGCATTTAGGCTTAGGGTTAGTGTCGAAATGGACGAGTTAGTGTTAGGGTTAGAAACGAACACATTTAGACTTAGAGTTAAGGTGAGAATTCGTTTGGGATAGGGCTAGGGTTTTTTTCAAGGATTGAGGTTTAGGGTTAGGCTTAGTGTCAGGATTGCATTTTGGTTAGAATCGAGTGCATTTAGGCTGAGAGTTAGTGTTGAAATGGACGAGTTAGTGTTAGGGTTAGAAACGAGCACATTTAGGGTTATAGTTATTGTGAGAATTCGTTATAGTTAGTATTAGAGTATTTTTGTAGAATCGAGGTTTAGCCTTAGGCTTAGTGTCAGGATTGCATTTTGGTTAGAATAGAGTGCATTTAGGCTTAGGGTTAGTGTTGAAATGTATGAGTTAGTGTTAGTGTTAGAAACGAACACATTTAGGGTTAGAGTTACGGTTACAATTCGTTTGGGGTAGGGCTAGGGTTTTTGTTCATAGAACCGAGGTTTAGCGTTAGGCTTAGTGTCATGATTGCATTTTGGTTAAAATAGAGTGCATTTAGGCTTAGGGTTAGTGTTGAAATGGACGAGTTAGTGTTAGGGTTAGAAACGAACACCTTTAGGGTTAGAGTTACGATTACAATTCCTTTGGGATAGGACTAGGGTTTTTGTTCATAGAATCGAGGTTTAGCGTTACGCTAAGTATCAGGATTGCATTTTGGTTACAATAGAGTGCATTTAGGCTTAGGGTTTGTGTTGAAATTGACGAGTTAGTGTTAGGGTTAGAAAGGAACACATTTAGGGTTATAGTTATTGTGAGAATTCGTTATAGTTAGTATTAGAGTATTTTCGTAGAATCGAGGTTTAGGCTTAGGCTTAGTGTCAGGATTCCATTTTCTTTACAATAGAGTGCATTTAGGCTTAGGGTTAGGGTTGAAATTGACGAGTTAGTGTTAGGGTTAGAAACAAGCACATTTAGGGTTAGAGTTATGGTGAGAATTCGTTGTAGTTAGTATTAGAGGTTTTTAACGTAGAATCGAGGTTTAGGCTTAGGCTTAGTGTCAGGATTGCATTTTGGTTAGAATACAGTGCATTTAGGCTTAGGGTTAGTGTTGAAATGGACGAGTTAGTGTTAGGGTTAGAAACGAACACATTTATGGTTGGAGTTACGGTTACAATTCGTTTGGGATAGGGCTAGGGTTTTTGTTCATAGAATCGAGGTTTAACATTAGGCTTAATGTCATGATTGCATTTTGGTTAAAATAGAGTGCATTTAGGCTTAAGGTTAGTGTTGAAATGGACGAGTTAGTGTTAGGGTTAGAAACGAACACCTTTAGGGTTAGAGTTACGATTACAATTCCTTTGGGATAGGACTAGGGTTTTTGTTCGTAGAATCGGGGTTTAGCGTTAGGCTTAGTATCAGGATTGCATTTTGGTTAGAACAGAGTGCATTTAGGCTTAGGGTTAGTGTTGAAATGGACGAATTAGTGTTAGGGTTAGAAACGAGCACAATTAGGGTTAGAGTTATGGTGAGAATTCCTTATAGTTAGTATTAGAGGTTTTTTTCGTAGAATTGAGGTTTAGGCTTAGGCTTAGTGTCAGGATTGCATTTTGGTTAGAATACAGTGCATTTAGGCTTAGGGTTAGTGTTGAAATGGACAAGTTAGTGTTAGGGTTAGAAACGAACACATTTATGGTTGGAGTTACGGTTACAATTCGTTTGCGATAGGGCTAGGGTTTTTGTTCATAGAATCGAGGTTTAACGTTAGGCTTAGTGTCATGATTGCATTTTGGTTAGAACAGAGTGCATTTAGGCTTAGGGTTAGTGTTTAAATGGACGAATTAGTGTTAGGGTTAGAAACGAGCACAATTAGGGTTAGAGTTATGGTGAGAATTCCTTATAGTTAGTATTAGAGGTTTTTTTTCGTAGAATTGAGGTTTAGGCTTAGGCTTAGTGTCAGGATTGCATTTTGATTAGAATACAGTGCATTTAGGCTTAGGGTTAGTGTTCTAAAGGACGAGTTAGTGTTAGGGTTAGAAAGGAACACATTTAGAATTAGAGTTAAGGTGAGAATTGGTTTGGGACAGGGCTAGGGTTTTTTTCATAGGATAGAGGTTTAGGGTTAGGCTTAGTGTCAGGATTGCATTTTGGTTAGAATCGAGTGCATTTAGGCTGAGGGTTAGTGTTGAAATGGACGAGTTAGTGTTAGGGTTAGAAACGATCACATTTAGGGTTATAGTTATTATGAGAATTCGTTATAGTTAGTATTAGAGTATTTTCGTAGAATCGAGGTTTAGGCTTAGGCTTAGTGTCAGGATTGCATTTTGGTTAGAATAGAGTGCATTTAGGCTTACGGTTAGTGTTCAAATGGACGAGTTAGTGTTAGGGTTAGAAACGATCACATTTAGGGTTATAGTTATTGTGAGAATTCGTTATAGTTAGTATTAGAGTATTTTCGGAGAATCGAGGTTTAGCCTTAGGCTTAGTGTCAGGATTGCATTTTGGTTAGAATAGAGTGCATTTAGGCTTAGGGTTAGTGTTGAAATGGACGAGTTAGTGTTAGTCTTAGAAACGAACACATTTAGGGTTAGAGTTATGGTTACAATTCGTTTGGGGTAGGGCTAGGCTTTTTGTTCACAGAAACGAGGTTTAGCGTTAGGCTTAGTATCAGAATTCCATTTTGGTTAGAATAGAGTGCATTTAGGCTTAGGGTTTGGGTTGAAATTGACGAGTTAGTGTTAGGGTTAGAAACAAGCACATTTAGGGTTCGAGTTATGGTGAGAATTCGTTATATTTAGTATTAGAGGTTTTTATCGTAGAATCGAGGTTTAGGCTTAGGCTTAGTGTCAGGATTGCATTTTGGTTAGAATACAGTCCTTTTAGGCTTAGGGTTAGTGTTGAAATGGACGAGTTAGTGTTAGGGTTAGAAACGAACACATTTATGGTTGGAGTTACGGTTACAATTCGTTTGGGATAGGACTAGGGATTTTGTTCGTAGAATCGAGGTTTAGCGTTAGGCTTAGTGTCATGATTGCATTTTCGTTAGAATACAGTGCATTTAGGCTTAGGGTTAGTGTCAAAATGGAGGAGTTAGTGTTAGGGTTAGAAACGAACACATTTAGAGTTAGAGTTAAGGTGAGAATTCGTTTGGGATAGGGCTAGGGTTTTTTTCATAGGATTGAGGTTTAGGGTTAGGTTTAGTGTCAGGATTGCATTTTGGTTAGAATCGAGTGCATTTAGGCTGAGGGTTTGTGTTGAAATGAACGAGTTAGTGTTAGGGTTAGAAACGAGCACAATTAGGGTTAGAGTTATGGTGAGAATTCGTTATAGTTAGTATTAGAGGTTTTTTTTCGTAGAATTGAGGTTTAGGCTTAGGCTTAGTGTCAGGATTGCATTTTGATTAGAATACAGTGCATTTAGGCTTAGGGTTAGTGTTCTAAAGGACGAGTTAGTGTTAGGGTTAGAAAGGAACACATTTAGAATTAGAGTTAAGGTGAGAATTGGTTTGGGACAGGGCTAGGGTTTTTTTCATAGGATAGAGGTTTAGGGTTAGGCTTAGTGTCAGGATTGCATTTTGGTTAGAATCGAGTGCATTTAGGCTGAGGGTTAGTGTTGAAATGGACGAGTTAGTGTTAGGGTTAGAAACGATCACATTTAGGGTTATAGTTATTATGAGAATTCGTTATAGTTAGTATTAGAGTATTTTCGTAGAATCGAGGTTTAGGCTTAGGCTTAGTGTCAGGATTGCATTTTGGTTAGAATAGAGTGCATTTAGGCTTACGGTTAGTGTTCAAATGGACGAGTTAGTGTTAGGGTTAGAAACGATCACATTTAGGGTTATAGTTATTGTGAGAATTCGTTATAGTTAGTATTAGAGTATTTTCGGAGAATCGAGGTTTAGCCTTAGGCTTAGTGTCAGGATTGCATTTTGGTTAGAATAGAGTGCATTTAGGCTTAGGGTTAGTGTTGAAATGGACGAGTTAGTGTTAGTGTTAGAAACGAACACATTTAGGGTTAGAGTTATGGTTACAATTCGTTTGGGGTAGGGCTAGGCTTTTTGTTCACAGAAACGAGGTTTAGCGTTAGGCTTAGTATCAGAATTCCATTTTGGTTAGAATAGAGTGCATTTAGGCTTAGGGTTTGGGTTGAAATTGACGAGTTAGTGTTAGGGTTAGAAACAAGCACATTTAGGGTTCGAGTTATGGTGAGAATTCGTTATATTTAGTATTAGAGGTTTTTATCGTAGAATCGAGGTTTAGGCTTAGGCTTAGTGTCAGGATTGCATTTTGGTTAGAATACAGTCCTTTTAGGCTTAGGGTTAGTGTTGAAATGGACGAGTTAGTGTTAGGGTTAGAAACGAACACATTTATGGTTGGAGTTACGGTTACAATTCGTTTGGGATAGGACTAGGGATTTTGTTCGTAGAATCGAGGTTTAGCGTTAGGCTTAGTGTCATGATTGCATTTTCGTTAGAATACAGTGCATTTAGGCTTAGGGTTAGTGTCAAAATGGAGGAGTTAGTGTTAGGGTTAGAAACGAACACATTTAGAGTTAGAGTTATTGGGAGAATTCGTTATAGTTAGTATTAGAGTATTTTTGTAGAATCGAGGTTTAGGCTTAGGCTTAGTGTCAGGATTGCATTTTGGTTAGAATACAGTGCATTTAGGCTTAGGGTTAGTGTTGAAATGTATGAGTTAGTGTTAGGGTTAGAAACGAACACATTTATGGTTGGAGTTACGGTTACAATTCGTTTGGGATAGGACTAGGGATTTTGTTCTTAGAATCGAGGTTTAGCGTTAGGCTTAGTGTCAGGATTGCATTTTGATTAGAATAGAGAGCATTTAGGCTTAGGGTTAGCTTTCGTAGAATCGAGGGTTAGGCTTAGGGTTAGGCTTAGGGTGAGGGTTAGGGTTAGAATCAAGCACAGTTTTAGTGTTAACGTTTGGGTGAGGGTTAGGGTTAAAGTGCTTTTAGGGCTAGTGGTAGGGGTAGCGTTCGAATTAGGGTTAAGGTTTGTGTTGGTAGAATCGAGGTTTAAGTTTAGGCTTAGGGTCAGGATGGCATTTTGGATCTCAATCGCGTGTATTTAGGCTTTGGGTTAGTGTTCAAATTGACGATTTAGTGTTAGGGTTTGAATCGAGCACATTTAGGGTTAGAGTTATGGTTAGAATTCAGTGCATTTAGGGTTAGGGTTAGTGTTGAAATTGATGATATAGTTTTATCGTTAAAATCAAGCACATTTAGGGAAAGAGTTATGAGTAGAATTCAGTGCATTTAGGGTTAGGGTTAGGCTTAGGTTTAGGGTTAGGGTTAGGTTTAGGGTCAGGGTTAGAATCGAGAGCTTTTAAGGATAGTGCTAGGGTTAGAGATAGGTTTAGGGTTAGCTTTCGTAGAATCGAGGGTTAGGCTTAGGGTTAGGCTTAGGGTGAGGGTTAGGGTTAGAATCAAGCACAGTTTTAGTGTTAACGTTTGGGTGAGGGTTAGGGTTAAAGTGCTTTTAGGGCTAGTGGTAGGGGTAGGGTTCGGATTAGGGTTAAGGTTTGTGTTGGTAGAATCGAGGTTTAGGTTTCGGCTTAGGGTCAGGATTGCATTTTGGATCTGAATCTCGTGTATTTAGGCTTTGGGTTAGTGTTCAAATTGACGATTTGGTGTTAGGGTTTGAATCGAGCACATTTAGGGCTAGAGTTATGGTTAGAATTCAGTGCATTTAGGGTTAGGGTTAGGCTTAGGCTTAGGGTCAGGGTTAGAATCCAGAGCTTTTAAGGATAGTGCTAGGGTTAGAGTTAGGTTTAGCGTTCGCTTTCCTAGAATCGAGGGTTAGGCTTAAGGTTAGGCTTAAGCTTATGGTTAGGTTAGAATCAGGCGCATTTTTAGTGTTGTGGTTTTCGTCAGGTTATGGCTTAGAGTGCATTTAGGGGTAGGGTATGAGTAGAGTTAGGATTACGGTTAAGGTTTGTGTTGGTAGATTCGAGGTTTACGGTTAGGCTCAGGGTCAGTAATGGTTTTGGGTTAGAATGCAGTGTATTTAGGCTTAGGGATAGTGTTGAAATTGACGATTTAGTGTTAGGGTTAGAATCCAGCACATTAGGGTTATAGTTATGATTAGAATACAGTGCATTCAGGGTTAGGCTTAGGGTTAGGGTTTGTGTTTTTAGAATCGAAGTTTAGCGTTAGGCTTAGGGACAGGATTGCCTTTTGGGTTAGAATCGAGTGCATTTAGGGTTACGGTTATTGTTGAGATTGAGGATTTAGTGTTCGGCTTAGAATCCAGCACATGAGGGTTAGAGTTATGGTTAGAATCCACTGCATTTAGGCTTAGGGGTAGGGTTAGGGTTATTAGGGTCAGGATTAGAATCGAGAGCATTTAAGGATAGTTTTAGGGTTAGAGTTAGGTTGAGGGTTAGGTTTCGTAGAATTGAGGGTTAGGGTTAGGGTTAGGGTTAGGGTTAGAATCAAGCGCATTTTTAGTGTTAGGGGTTGGGTTAAGGTTAGGGTTAGAGTGCATATAGACGTAGGGATAGGAGTAGGGTTAGGATTAGGGTTAGGGTTTGTGTTGGTAGAATCGAGGTTTAGGGTTAGGCTTAGGGTCAGGATTGCCTTTTGGGTTAGAATCGAGTGCATTTAGGGTTAGGCTTAGTGTTGAGATTGACGAATGAGTGTTAGGGTTATAATCGAGCACATTAGGGTTAGAGTTATGGTTAGAATTCAGAGCACTTAGAGTTAGGATTAGAGTTAGGGTTAGGGTTATGTTTAGGGTGAGGGTTAGAATCGAGTGCATTTAAGGATAGTGTTAGGGGTAGAGTTATGTAGAAGGTTAGCTTTCGAAGATTCGAGGGTTATGGTTCGGGTTAGGGTCAGGATTGCCTTTTGGGTTAGAATCGAGTGCATTTAGGGTTAGGGTTAGTGTTGAGATTGACGATTTAGAGTTAGTGTTAGAATCAAGCACATTAGGATTAGAGTTAAGGTTGGAATCCAGTGCATTTAGGGTTAGGATTAGGGTTAGGGTTAGGGTTAGAATTAGGGTTAGAATCAAGCGCATTTTACTGGTAGGGTTGGGGTTAGGGTTAGGGTTTGAGTGCATTTAGGGGTACGGGAGGAGTGGGTTAGGATTAGGGTTAGGGTTTGTGTTGGTAGAATCGAGGTTTAGGGTTAGGCTTAGGGTCAGAATTGCCTTTCGGGTTAGAGTCGAGTGCATTTAGCGTTAGGCTTAGTATTGAGATTGACGATTGAGTGTTAGAGTTATAATCGAGCACATTAGTGTTAGAGCTATGGTTAGAATCCAGTGCATTTACGGTTAGGATTAGGGTTAGGGTTAGGGTCATGTTCAGGGTGAGGGTTAGAATCGAGTGCATTTAAGGATAGTGTTAGGGTTAGAGTTAAGTATAGGGTTAGCTTTCATAGAATCGAGGGTCAGTGTTCGTGTTAGAGTTAGGGTAAGGATTAGGGTTAGAATCAAGTGCATTTTTCGTGTTAGGGTTGGGGTTAGGGTTAGGGTTTGAGTGCATTTAGGGGTAGGGGAAGAGTTGGGTTAGGATTAGGGTTAGGGTTTGTGTTGGTAGAATCGAGGTTTAGGGTTAGGCTTAGGGTCAGGTTTGCCTTTTGGGTTAGAGTCGAGTGCATTTAGGGTTAGGCTTAGTGTTGAGATTGACGAATGAGTGTTAGGGTTATAATCGAGCACATTAGGGTTAGAGTTATGGTTAGAATCCAGAGCACTTAGAGTTAGGATTAGGGTTAGGGTTAGGGTTATGTTCAGGGTGAGGGTTAGAATCGAGTGCATTTAAGGATAGTGTTAGGGGTAGAGTTATGTAGAAGGTTAGCTTTCGAAGATTCAAGGGTTAGGGTTCGGGTTAGGGTCACGATTGCCTTTTGGGTTAGAATCGAGTGCATTTAGGGTTAGGGTTAGTGTTGAGATTGACGATTTAGAGTTAGTGTTAGAATCAAGCACATTAGGATTAGAGTTAAGGTTGGAATCCAGTGCATTTAGGGTTAGGATTAGGGTTAGGGTTAGGGTTAGGATTAGGGTTAGAATCAAGCACATTTTACTGGTAGGGTTGGGGTTAGGGTTAGGGTTTGAGTGCATTTAGGGGTACGGGAGGAGTGGGTTAGGATTAGGGTTAGGGTTTGTGTTGGTAGAATCGAGGTTTAGGGTTAGGCTTAGGGTCAGAATTGCCTTTCGGGTTAGAGTCGAGTGCATTTAGCGTTAGGCTTAGTGTTGAGATTGACGATTGAGTGTTAGGGTTATAATCGAGCACATTAGTGTTAGAGTTATGGTTAGAATCCAGTGCATTTAGGGTTAGGATTAGGGTTAGGGTTAGGGTTAGGTTCAGGGTGAGGGTTAGAATCGAGTGCATTTAAGGATAGTGTTAGGGTTAGAGTTAGGTATAGGGTTAGCTTTCATAGAATCGAGGGTCACTGTTCAGGTTAGAATTAGGGTAAGGATTAGGGTTAGAATCAAGTGCATTTTTCGTGTTAGGGTTGGGGTAGGGTTAGGGTTTGAGTGCATTTAGGGGTAGGGGAGGAGTTGGGTTAGGATTAGGGTTAGGGGTTGTGTTGGTTGAATCGAGGTTTTGGGTTAGGCTTAGGGTCAGGAGAGCATTTTGGGTCATAATTCAGAGCATTTAGGCTTAGGGTTAGTGTTGAAATTGATGATATAGTTTTTGCGTTAGAATCAAGCACATTTAGGGAAAGATTTATGACTAGAATTCAGTTCATTTAGGGTTAGGGTTAGACTTAGGGTTAGGGTTAGGTTAAGGTTTAGGGTCAGGGTTAAAATCGAGAGCTTTTAAGGATAGTGCTAGGGTCAGAGTTAGGTTTAGGGTTAGCTTTCGTAGAATCGAGGGTTAGGCTTAGGGTTAGGCTTAGGGTGAGGGTTAGGGTTAGAATCAAGCACAGTTTTAGTGTTAGCGTTTGCGTGAGGGTTAGGGTTAAAGTGCTTTTAGGGCTAGTGGTAGGGGTAGGGGTCGGATTAGGGTTAAGGTTTGTGTGGGTAGAATCGAGGTTTAGGTTTAGGCTTAGGGTCAGGATTGCATTTTGGATCTGAATCGCGTGTATTTAGGCTTTGGGTTAGTGTTCAAATACACGATTTAGTTTTAGGGTTTGAATCGAGCACATTTAGGGTTAGAGTTATGGTTAGAATTCAGTGCATTTAGGGTTAGGGTTAGGGTTAGGGGTAGGGTCAGGGTTAAAATCGAGAGCATTTAAGGATAGTGCTAGGGTTAGAGTTAGGTTTAGCGTTCGCTTTCGTAGAATCGAGGGTTAGGCTTAAGGTTAGGCTTAGGCTTATGGTTAGGGTTAGAATCAGGCGCATTTTTAGTGTTGTGGTTTTCGTCAGGGTATGGCTTAGAGTGCATTTAGGGGTAGGGGTATGAGTAGAGTTAGGATTAGGGTTAGGGTTTGTGTTGGTAGAATCGAGGTTTAGGGTTAGGCTTCGGGTCAGGATTGCCTTTTGGGTTAGAGTCGAGTGTAATTAGGGTTAGGCTTAGTGTTGAGATTGACGATTGAGTGTTAGGGTTATAATCGAGCACATTAGGGTTAGAGTTATGGTTAGAATCCAGAGCACTGAGAGTTAGGATTAGGGTTAGGGTTAGGGTTATGTTCAGGGTGAGGGTTAGAATCGAGTGCATTTAAGGATAGTGTTAGGGGTACAGTTATGTAGAAGGTTAGCTTTCGTAGATTCGAGGGTTAGGGTTAGGGTTAGGGTCAGGATTGCTTTTGGGTTAGAATCGAGTGCATTTAGGGTTAGGGTTTGTGTTGAGATTGACGATTTAGAGTTAGTGTTAGAATCATGCACATTAGGATTAGAGTTAAGGTTGGATTCCAGTGCATTTAGGGTTAGGATTAGGGTTAGGGTTAGGGTTATGTTTAGGGTGAGGGTTAGAATCGAGTGCATTTAAGGATAGTGTTAGGGTTAGAGTTAGGTATAGGGTTAGCTTTCGTAGAATCGAGGGTTAGTGTTAGGGTTAGGGTTAGGGTTAGGATTAGGGTTAGAATCAAGCGCATTTTTAGTGTTAGGATTGGGGTTAGGGTTAGGGTTTGAGTGCATTTAGGGGGACGGGAGGAGTGGGTTAGAATTAGGGTTAGGGTTTGTGTTGGTAGAATCGAGGTTTAGGGTTAGGCTTAGGGTCAGGATTGCCTTTCGGGTTACAGTCGAGTGCATTTAGCGTTACGATTAGTGTTGAGATTGACGATTTAGTGTTCGGCTTAGAATCAAGCACATGAGGGTTAGAGTTATGGTTAGAATCCACTGCATTTAGGCTTAGGGTTAGGGTTAGGGTTATTAGGGTCAGGATTAGAATCGAGAGCATTTAAGGATAGTTTTAGGGTTAGAGTGAGGTTGAGGGTTAGGTTTCGTAGAATTGAGAGTTAGGGTTAGGGTTAGGGTTAGAATCAAGCGCATTTTTAGTGTTAGGGGTTGGGTTAGGGTTAGGGTCAGAGTGCACATAGAGGTAGGGATAGGAGTAGGGTTAGGATTAGGGTTAGGGTTTGTGTGGGTAGAATCGATGTTTAGGCTTAGGCTTCGGGTCAGGATTGCCTTTTGGGTTAGAGTCGAGTGCATTTAGGGTTAGGCTTAGTGTTGAGATTGACGAATGAGTGTTAGGGTTATAATTGAGCACATTAGGGTTAGCGTTATGGTTAGAATCCAGAGCACTTAGAGTTAGGATTAGGGTTATGTTCAGGGTGAGGGTTAGAATCGAGTGCATTTAAGGATAGTGTTAGGGTTAGAGTTAGGTATAGGGTTAGCTTTCGTAGAATCGAGGGTTAGTGTTAGGGTTAGGGTTATTGTTAGGATTAGGGTTAGAATCAAGCGCATTTTTACTGGTAGGGTTGGGGTTAGGGTTAGGGTTTGAGTGCATTTAGGGGTACGGGAGGAGTGGGTTAGGATTAGGGTTAGGGTTTGTGTTGGTAGAATCGAGGTTTAGGGTTAGGCTTAGGGTCAGGATTGCCTTTCGGGTTAGAGTCGAGTGCATTTAGCATTAGGCTTAGTGTTGAGATTGACGATTGAGTGTTAGGGTTATAATCGAGCACATTAGTGTTAGAGTTATGGTTAGAATCCAGTGTATTTAGGGTTAGGGTTATGTTCAGCGTGAGGGTTAGAATCGAGTGCATTTAAGGATAGTGTTAGGGTTACAGTTAGGTATAGGTTTAGCTTTCATAGAATCGAGGGTCAGTGTACGGGTTAGAGTTAGGGTAAGGATTAGGGTTAGAATCAAGTGCATTTTTAGTGTTAGGGTTGGGGTTAGGGTTAGGGTTTGAGTGCATTTAGCGGTAGGGGAGGAGTTGGGTCAGGATTAGGGTTAGGGTTTGTGTTGGTTGAATCGAGGTTTTGGGTTAGGCTTAGGTTCAGGAGAGCATTTGGGGTCATAATTCAGAGCATTTAGGCTTAGGGTTAGTGTTGAAATTGATGATATAGTTTTAGCGTTGGAATCAAGCACATTTAGGGAAAGAGTTATGATTAAAATTCAGTGCATTTAGGGTTAGGGTTAGGCTTAGGGTTAGGGTTACGGTTAGGTTTAGGGTAAGGGTTAGAATCGAGAGCTTTTAAGGATAGTGCAAGGGTTATAGTTAGGTTTAGCGATCGCTTTCGTAGAATCGAGGGTTAGGCTTAAGGTTAGGCTTAGGCTTAGGGTTAGTATCAGGCGCATTTTTAGTGTTGTGGTTTTCGTCAGGGTATGGCTTAGAGTGCATTTAGGGATAGGGGTATGAGTAGAGTTAGGATTAGGGTTAAGGTATGTGTTGGTAGAATCGAGGTTTAGGGTTAGGCTTAGTGCCAGGAATGGCTTTTCGGTTAGAATGCAGTGCATTTAGGCTTAGGGATAGTGTTGAAATTGACGATTTAGTGTTAGGGTTATAATCGAGCACATTAGGGTTAGAGTTATGGTTAGAATACAATGCATTTGGGGTTAGGATTAGGGTTAGGTTTTGTGTTTTTAGAATCGACGTTTAGGGTTAGGCTCAGCGACAGGATTGCCTTTTGGGTTAAAATCGAGTGCCTTTAAGGATAGTGTTAGGGTTAGAGTTAGGTATAGGGTTAGCTTTCATAGAATCGAGGGTCAGTGTTCGGGTTAGAGTTAGGGTAAGGATTAGGGTTAGAATCAAGTGTATTTTTAGTGTTAGGGTTGGGGTTAGGGTTAGAGTTTGAGTGCATTTAGGGGTAGGGGAGGAGTTGGGTTAGGATTAGGGTTAGGGTTTGTGTTGGTTGAATCGAGGTTTTGGGTTAGGCTTAGGGTCAGGAGAAAATTTTTTGTCATAATTCAGAGCATTTAGGCTTAGGGTTAGTGTTGAAATTGATGATATAGTTTTAGCGTTGGAATCAAGCACATTTAGGGAAAGAGTTATGATTAGAATTCAGTGCATTTAGGGTTAGGGTTAGGCTTAGGCTTAGGGTTAGGGTTAAGTTTAGGGTCAGGGTTAGAATCGAGAGCTTTTAAAGATAGTGCTAGGGTTAGAGTTAGGTTTAGCGTTCGCTTTCGTAGAATCGAGGGTTAGGCTCAAGGTAGGGCTTAGGCTGAGGGTTAGGGTTAGAATCAGGAGCATTTTTAGTGTTGTGGTTTTCGTCAGGGTATTGCTTAGAGTGCATTTAGGGGTAGGGGTATGAGTAGAGTTAGGATTAGGGTTAAGGTTTGTGTTGGTAGAATCGAGGTTTAGGGTTAGGCTTAGGGTCAGGAATGGCTTTTGGGTTAGAATGCAGTGCATTTAGGCTTAGGGATAGTGTTGAAATTGACGATTTAGTGTTAGGGTTAGAATCGAGCACATTAGGGTTATAGTTATGGTTAGAATACAGTGCATTTAGGGTTAGGATTAGGGATAGGGTTTGTGTTTTTAGAATCGAAGTTTAGGGTTAGGCTTAGGGACAGGATTGCCTTTTGGGTTAGAATCGAGTGCTTTTAGGGTTAGGGTTAGTGTTGAGATTGACGATTTAGTGTTCGGCTTAGAATCAAGCACATGAATCAAGCACAGTTATGGTTAGAATCCACTGCATTTAGGCTTAGGGTTAGGGTTAGGGTTATTAGGGTCAGGATTAGAATCGAGAGCATTTAAGTATAGTTTTAGGGTTAGAGTTAGGTTGAGGGTTAGGTTTCGTAGAACAGAGGGTTAGGGTTAGGGTTAGGGTTAGGGTTAGAATCAAGCGCATTTTTATCGTTAGGGGTTGGGTTAGGGTTAGGGTTAGAGTGCACATAGAGGTAGGGATAGGAGTAGGGTTAGGATTAGGGTTAGGGTTTGTGTGGGTAGAATCGATGTTTAGGCTTAGGCTTCGGGTCAGGATTGCCTTTTGGGTTAGAGTCGAGTGCATTTAGGGTTAGGCTTAGTGTTGAGATTGACGAATGAGTGTTAGGGTTATAATTGAGTACATTAGGGTTAGAGTTATGGTTAGAATCCAGAGCACTTAGAGTTAGGATTAGGGTTATGTTCAGGGTGAGGGTTAGAATCGAGTGCATTTAAGGATAGTGTTAGGGTTAGAGTGAGGTATAGGATTAGCTTTCATAGAATCGAGGGTCAGTGTTCGGATTACAGGTAGGGTAAGGATTAGGGTTAGAATCAAGTGCATTTTTAGTGTTAGGGTTCGGGTTAGGGTTAGGGTTTGAGTGCATTTAGGGGTAGGGGAGGAGTTGGGTTAGGATTAGGCTTAGGGTTTGTGTTGGTTGAATCGAGGTTTTGGGTTAGGCTTAGGGTCAGGAGAGCATTTTTTGTCATAATTCAGAGCATTTAGGCTTAGGGTTAGTGTTGAAATTGATGATATAGTTTTACCGTTAGAATCAAGCACATTTAGGGAAAAAGTTATGATGAGAATTCAGTGCTTTTAGGGTTAGGGTTAGGCTTAGGCTTAGGGTTAGTGTTACGTTTAGGGTCAGGGTTAGAATCGAGAGCTTTTAAAGATAGTGCTAGGGTTAGAGTTAGGTTTAGCGTTCGCTTTCGTAGAATCGAGGGTTAGGCTTAAGGTTAGGCTTAGGCTTAGGCTTAGGCTTAGAATCAGGCGCATTTTTAGTGTTGTGGTTTTCGTCAGGGTATGGCTTAGAGTGCATTTAGGGGTAGGGGTATGAGTAGAGTTAGGATTAGGGTTAAGGTTTGTGTTTGTAGAATCGAGGTTTAGGGTTAGGCTTAGGGTCAGGAATGGCTTTTGGGTTAGAATGCAGTGCATTTAGGCTTAGAGATAGTGTTGAAATTGACGATTTAGTGTTAGGGTTAGAATCGAGCACATCAGGATTATAGTTATGTCTAGAATACAGTGCATTTACGGTTAGGATTAGGGTTAGGGTTTGTGTTTTTAGAATCGAAGTTTAGGGTTAGGCTTAGGGACAGGATTGCCTTTTGGGTTAGAATCGAGTGCATTTAGGGTTACGGTTAGTTTTGAGATTGACGATTTAGTGTTCGGCTTAGAATCAAGCACATGAGGGTTAGAGTTATGGTTAGAATCCACTGCATTTAGGCTTAGGGTTAGGGTTAGAGTTATTAGGGTCAGGATTAGAATCGAGAGCATTTAAGGATAGTTTTAGGGTTAGAGTTAGGTTGAGGGTTAGGTTTCGTAGAATTGAGGGTTAGGGTTAGTGTTAGGGTTAGAATCAAGCGCATTTTTAGTGTTAGGGGTTGGTTTAGGGTTAGGGTTAGAGTGCACATAGAGGTAGGGATAGGAGTAGGGTTAGGATTAGGGTTAGGGTTTGTGTTGGTAGAATCGAGGTTTTGGGTTAGGCTTAGGGTCAGGAGAGCATTTTGGGTCATAATTCAGAGCATTTAGGCTTAGGGTTAGTGTTGAAATTGATGATATAGTTTTAGCGTTAGAATCAAGCACATTTAGGGAAAGATTTATGACTAGAATTCAGTTCATTTAGGGTTAGGGTTAGACTTAGGGTTAGGGTTAGGGTAAGGTTTAGGGTCAGGGTTAAAATCGAGAGCTTTTAAGGATAGTGCTAGGGTCAGAGTTAGGTTTAGGGTTAGCTTTCTTAGAATCGAGGGTTAGGCTTAGGGTTAGGCTTAGGGTGAGGGTTAGGGTTAGAATCAAGCACAGTTTTAGTGTTAGCGTTTGCGTGAGGGTTAGGGTTAAAGTGCTTTTAGGGCTAGTGGTAGGGGTAGGGGTCGGATTAGGGTTAAGGTTTGTGTGGGTAGAATCGAGGTTTAGGTTTAGGCTTAGGGTCAGGATTGCATTTTGGATCTGAATCGCGTGTATTTAGGCTTTGGGTTAGTGTTCAAATACACGATTTAGTTTTAGGGTTTGAATCGAGCACATTTAGGGTTAGAGTTATGGTTAGAATTCAGTGCATTTAGGGTTAGGGTTAGGGTTAGGGGTAGGGTCAGGGTTAAAATCGAGAGCATTTAAGGATAGTGCTAGGGTTAGAGTTAGGTTTAGCGTTCGCTTTCGTAGAATCGAGGGTTAGGCTTAAGGTTAGGCTTAGGCTTATGGTTAGGGTTAGAATCAGGCGCATTTTTAGTGTTGTGGTTTTCGTCAGGGTATGGCTTAGAGTGCATTTAGGGGTAGGGGTATGAGTAGAGTTAGGATTAGGGTTAGGGTTTGTGTTGGTAGAATCGAGGTTTAGGGTTAGGCTTCGGGTCAGGATTGCCTTTTGGGTTAGAGTCGAGTGTAATTAGGGTTAGGCTTAGTGTTGAGATTGACGATTGAGTGTTAGGGTTATAATCGAGCACATTAGGGTTAGAGTTATGGTTAGAATCCAGAGCACTGAGAGTTAGGATTAGGGTTAGGGTTAGGGTTATGTTCAGGGTGAGGGTTAGAATCGAGTGCATTTAAGGATAGTGTTAGGGGTACAGTTATGTAGAAGGTTAGCTTTCGTAGATTCGAGGGTTAGGGTTAGGGTTAGGGTCAGGATTGCTTTTGGGTTAGAATCGAGTGCATTTAGGGTTAGGGTTTGTGTTGAGATTGACGATTTAGAGTTAGTGTTAGAATCATGCACATTAGGATTAGAGTTAAGGTTGGATTCCAGTGCATTTAGGGTTAGGATTAGGGTTAGGGTTAGGGTTATGTTTAGGGTGAGGGGTAGAATCGAGTGCATTTAAGGATAGTGTTAGGGTTAGAGTTAGGTATAGGGTTAGCTTTCGTAGAATCGAGGGTTAGTGTTAGGGTTAGGGTTAGGGTTAGGATTAGGGTTAGAATCAAGCGCATTTTTAGTGTTAGGATTGGGGTTAGGGTTAGGGTTTGAGTGCATTTAGGGGGACGGGAGGAGTGGGTTAGAATTAGGGTTAGGGTTTGTGTTGGTAGAATCGAGGTTTAGGGTTAGGCTTAGGGTCAGGATTGCCTTTCGGGTTACAGTCGAGTGCATTTAGCGTTACGATTAGTGTTGAGATTGACGATTTAGTGTTCGGCTTAGAATCAAGCACATGAGGGTTAGAGTTATGGTTAGAATCCACTGCATTTAGGCTTAGGGTTAGGGTTAGGGTTATTAGGGTCAGGATTAGAATCGAGAGCATTTAAGGATAGTTTTAGGGTTAGAGTGAGGTTGAGGGTTAGGTTTCGTAGAATTGAGAGTTAGGGTTAGGGTTAGGGTTAGAATCAAGCGCATTTTTAGTGTTAAGGGGTTGGGTTAGGGTTAGGGTCAGAGTGCACATAGAGGTAGGGATAGGAGTAGGGTTAGGATTAGGGTTAGGGTTTGTGTGGGTAGAATCGATGTTTAGGCTTAGGCTTCGGGTCAGGATTGCCTTTTGGGTTAGAGTCGAGTGCATTTAGGGTTAGGCTTAGTGTTGAGATTGACGAATGAGTGTTAGGGTTATAATTGAGCACATTAGGGTTAGCGTTATGGTTAGAATCCAGAGCACTTAGAGTTAGGATTAGGGTTATGTTCAGGGTGAGGGTTAGAATCGAGTGCATTTAAGGATAGTGTTAGGGTTAGAGTTAGGTATAGGGTTAGCTTTCGTAGAATCGAGGGTTAGTGTTAGGGTTAGGGTTATTGTTAGGATTAGGGTTAGAATCAAGCGCATTTTTACTGGTAGGGTTGGGGTTAGGGTTAGGGTTTGAGTGCATTTAGGGGTACGGGAGGAGTGGGTTAGGATTAGGGTTAGGGTTTGTGTTGGTAGAATCGAGGTTTAGGGTTAGGCTTAGGGTCAGCATTGCCTTTCGGGTTAGAGTCGAGTGCATTTAGCATTAGGCTTAGTGTTGAGATTGACGATTGAGTGTTAGGGTTATAATCGAGCACATTAGTGTTAGAGTTATGGTTAGAATCCAGTGCATTTAGGGTTAGGGTTATGTTCAGCGTGAGGGTTAGAATCGAGTGCATTTAAGGATAGTGTTAGGGTTACAGTTAGGTATAGGTTTAGCTTTCATAGAATCGAGGGTCAGTGTACGGGTTAGAGTTAGGGTAAGGATTAGGGTTAGAATCAAGTGCATTTTTAGTGTTAGGGTTGGGGTTAGGGTTAGGGTTTGAGTGCATTTAGCGGTAGGGGAGGAGTTGGGTCAGGATTAGGGTTAGGGTTTGTGTTGGTTGAATCGAGGTTTTGGGTTAGGCTTAGGTTCAGGAGAGCATTTGGGGTCATAATTCAGAGCATTTAGGCTTAGGGTTAGTGTTGAAATTGATGATATAGTTTTAGCGTTGGAATCAAGCACATTTAGGGAAAGAGTTATGATTAAAATTCAGTGCATTTAGGGTTAGGGTTAGGCTTAGGGTTAGGGTTACGGTTAGGTTTAGGGTAAGGGTTAGAATCGAGAGCTTTTAAGGATAGTGCTAGGGTTATAGTTAGGTTTAGCGTTCGCTTTCGTAGAATCGAGGGTTAGGCTCAAGGTAGGGCTTAGGCTGAGGGTTAGTATCAGGCGCATTTTTAGTGTTGTGGTTTTCGTCAGGGTATGGCTTAGAGTGCATTTAGGGATAGGGGTATGAGTAGAGTTAGGATTAGGGTTAAGGTATGTGTTGGTAGAATCGAGGTTTAGGGTTAGGCTTAGTGCCAGGAATGGCTTTTCGGTTAGAATGCAGTGCATTTAGGCTTAGGGATAGTGTTGAAATTGACGATTTAGTGTTAGGGTTATAATCGAGCACATTAGGGTTAGAGTTATGGTTAGAATACAATGCATTTGGGGTTAGGATTAGGGTTAGGTTTTGTGTTTTTAGAATCGACGTTTAGGGTTAGGCTCAGCGACAGGATTGCCTTTTGGGTTAAAATCGAGTGCATTTAAGGATAGTGTTAGGGTTAGAGTTAGGTATAGGGTTAGCTTTCATAGAATCGAGGGTCAGTGTTCGGGTTAGAGTTAGGGTAAGGATTAGGGTTAGAATCAAGTGTATTTTTAGTGTTAGGGTTGGGGTTAGGGTTAGAGTTTGAGTGCATTTAGGGGTAGGGGAGGAGTTGCGTTAGGATTAGGGTTAGGGTTTGTGTTGGTTGAATCGAGGTTTTGGGTTAGGCTTAGGGTCAGGAGAAAATTTTTTGTCATAATTCAGAGCATTTAGGCTTAGGGTTAGTGTTGAAATTGATGATATAGTTTTAGCGTTGGAATCAAGCACATTTAGGGAAAGAGTTATGATTAGAATTCAGTGCATTTAGGGTTAGGGTTAGGCTTAGGCTTAGGGTTAGGGTTAAGTTTAGGGTCAGGGTTAGAATCGAGAGCTTTTAAAGATAGTGCTAGGGTTAGAGTTAGGTTTAGCGTTCGCTTTCGTAGAATCGAGGGTTAGGCTCAAGGTAGGGCTTAGGCTGAGGGTTAGGGTTAGAATCAGGCGCATTTTTAGTGTTGTGGTTTTCGTCAGGGTATTGCTTAGAGTGCATTTAGGGGTAGGGGTATGAGTAGAGTTAGGATTAGGGTTAAGGTTTGTGTTGGTAGAATCGAGGTTTAGGGTTAGGCTTAGGGTCAGGAATGGCTTTTGGGTTAGAATGCAGTGCATTTAGGCTTAGGGATAGTGTTGAAATTGACGATTTAGTGTTAGGGTTAGAATCGAGCACATTAGGGTTATAGTTATGGTTAGAATACAGTGCATTTAGGGTTAGGATTAGGGATAGGGTTTGTGTTTTTAGAATCGAAGTTTAGGGTTAGGCTTAGGGACAGGATTGCCTTTTGGGTTAGAATCGAGTGCTTTTAGGGTTAGGGTTAGTGTTGAGATTGACGATTTAGTGTTCGGCTTAGAATCAAGCACATGAATCAAGCACAGTTATGGTTAGAATCCACTGCATTTAGGCTTAGGGTTAGGGTTAGGATTATTAGGGTCAGGATTAGAATCGAGAGCATTTAAGTATAGTTTTAGGGTTAGAGTTAGGTTGAGGGTTAGGTTTCGTAGAACAGAGGGTTAGGGTTAGGGTTAGGGTTAGGGTTAGAATCAAGCGCATTTTTATCGTTAGGGGTTGGGTTAGGGTTAGGGTTAGAGTGCACATAGAGGTAGGGATAGGAGTAGGGTTAGGATTAGGGTTAGGGTTTGTGTGGGTAGAATCGATGTTTAGGCTTAGGCTTCGGGTCAGGATTGCCTTTTGGGTTAGAGTCGAGTGCATTTAGGGTTAGGCTTAGTGTTGAGATTGACGAATGAGTGTTAGGGTTATAAGTGAGTACATTAGGGTTAGAGTTATGGTTAGAATCCAGAGCACTTAGAGTTAGGATTAGGGTTATGTTCAGGGTGAGGGTTAGAATCGAGTGCATTTAAGGATAGTGTTAGGGTTAGAGTTAGGTATAGGATTAGCTTTCATAGAATCGAGGGTCAGTGTTCGGATTACAGGTAGGGTAAGGATTAGGGTTAGAATCAAGTGCATTTTTAGTGTTAGGGTTCGGGTTAGGGTTAGGGTTTGAGTGCATTTAGGGGTAGGGGAGGAGTTGGGTTAGGATTAGGCTTAGGGTTTGTGTTGGTTGAATCGAGGTTTTGGGTTAGGCTTAGGGTCAGGAGAGCATTTTTTGTCATAATTCAGAGCATTTAGGCTTAGGGTTAGTGTTGAAATTGATGATATAGTTTTACCGTTAGAATCAAGCACATTTAGGGAAAAAGTTATGATGAGAATTCAGTGCTTTTAGGGTTAGGGTTAGGCTTAGGCTTAGGGTTAGTGTTACGTTTAGGGTCAGGGTTAGAATCGAGAGCTTTTAAAGATAGTGCTAGGGTTAGAGTTAGGTTTAGCGTTCGCTTTCGTAGAATCGAGGGTTAGGCTTAAGGTTAGGCTTAGGCTTAGGCTTAGAATCAGGCGCATTTTTAGTGTTGTGGTTTTCGTCAGGGTATGGCTTAGAGTGCATTTAGGGGTAGGGGTATGAGTAGAGTTAGGATTAGGGTTAAGGTTTGTGTTGGTAGAATCGAGGTTTAGGGTTAGGCTTAGGGTCAGGAATGGCTTTTGGGTTAGAATGCAGTGCATTTAGGCTTAGAGATAGTGTTGAAATTGACGATTTAGTGTTAGGGTTAGAATCGAGCACATCAGGATTATAGTTATGTCTAGAATACAGTGCATTTACGGTTAGGATTAGGGTTAGGGTTTGTGTTTTTAGAATCGAAGTTTAGGGTTAGGCTTAGGGACAGGATTGCCTTTTGGGTTAGAATCGAGTGCATTTAGGGTTACGGTTAGTTTTGAGATTGACGATTTAGTGTTCGGCTTAGAATCAAGGACATGAGGGTTAGAGTTATGGTTAGAATCCACTGCATTTAGGCTTAGGGTTAGGGTTAGAGTTATTAGGGTCAGGATTAGAATCGAGAGCATTTAAGGATAGTTTTAGGGTTAGAGTTAGGTTGAGGGTTAGGTTTCGTAGAATTGAGGGTTAGGGTTAGTGTTAGGGTTAGAATCAAGCGCATTTTTAGTGTTAGGGGTTGGTTTAGGGTTAGGGTTAGAGTGCACATAGAGGTAGGGATAGGAGTAGGGTTAGGATTAGGGTTAGGGTTTGTGTTGGTAGAATCGAGGTTTAGGGTTAGGCTTCGGGTCAGGATTGCCTTTTGGGTTAGAGTCGAGTGCATTTAGGGTTAGGCTTCGTGTTGAGATTGACGAATGAGTGTTAGGGTTATAATCGAGCACATTAGGGTTAGAGTTATGGTTAGAATCCAGAGCACTTAGAGTTAGGATTAGGGTTAGGGTTAGGGTTATGTTCAGGGTGAGGGTTAGAATCGAGGGCATTTAAGGATAGTGTTAGGGGTAGAGTTATGTAGAAGGTTAGCTTTCATAGATTCGAAGGTTAGGGTTAGGGATAGGGTCAGGATTGCCTTTTGGGTTAGAATCGAGTGCATTTAGGGTTAGGGTTAGTGTTGAGATTGACGATTTAGAGTTAGTGTTAGAATCAAGCACATTAGGATTAGAGTTAAGGTTGGAATCCAGTGCATTTAGGGTTAGGATTAGGGTTAGGGTTAGGGTTATGTTTAGGGTGAGGGTTAGAATCGAGTGCATTTAAGGATAGTGTTAGGGTTAGAGTTAGGTATAGGGTTAGCCTTCGTAGAATCGAGGGTTAGTGTTAGGGTTAGGGTTAGGGTTAGGATTAGGGTTAGAATCAAGCGCATTTTTACTGGTAGGGTTGGGGTTAGGGTTAGGGTTTGAGTGCATTTAGGGGTACAGGAGGAGTGGGTTAGGATTAGGGTTAGGGTTTGTGTTGGTAGAATCGAGGTTTAGGGTTAGGCTTAGGGTCAGGATTGCCTTTCGGGTTAGAGTCGAGTGCATTTAGCGTTAGGCTTAGTGTTGAGATTGACGATTGAGTGTTAAGGTTATAATCGAGCACATTAGTGTTAGAGTTATGGTTAGAATCCAGTGCATTTAGGGTTAGGATTAGGGTTAGGGTTAGGGTTATGTTCAGGGTGAGGGTTAGAATCGAGTGCATTTAAGGATAGTGTTAGGGTTAGAGTTAGGTATAGGGTTAGCTTTCATAGAATCGAGGGTCAGGGTTCGGGTTAGAGTTAGGGTAAGGATTAGGGTTAGTATCAAGTGCATTTTTAGTGTTAGGGTTGGGGTTAGGGTTAGGGTTTGAGTGCATTTAGAGGTAGGGGAGGAGTTGGGTTAGGATTAGGGTTAGGGTTTGTATTGGTTGAATCGAGGTTTTCGGTTAGGCTTAGGTTCAGGAAAGCATTTTGGGTCATAATTCAGAGCATTTAGGCTTAGGGTTAGTGTTGAAATTGATGATATAGTTTTAGCGTTGGAATCAAGCACATTTAGGGAAAGAGTTATGATTAGAATTCAGTGCATTTAGGGTTAGGGTTAGGCTTAGGCTTAGCGTTAGGGTTACGTATAGGGTTAGGGTTAGAATAGAGAGCTTTTAAGGATAGTGCTAGGGTTAGAGTTAGGTTTAGCGTTCGCTTTCGTAGAATCGAGGGTTAGGCTTAAGGTTAGGCTTATGCTGAGGGTTAGGGTTAGAATCAGGCGCATTTTTAGTGTTGTGGTTTTCGTCAGGGTATTGCTTAGAGTGCATTTAGGGGTAGGGGTATGAGTAGAGTTAGGATTAGGGTTAAGGTTTGTGTTGGTAGAATCGAGGTTTAGGTTTAGGCTTAGCGTCAGGAATGGCTTTTGGGTTAGAATGCAGTGCATTTAGGCTTAGGGATAGTGTTGAAATTGACGATTTAGTATTAGGGTTAGAATCGAGCACATTAGGGTTATAGTTATGGTTAGAATACAGTGCATTTAGGGTTAGGATTAGGGTTAGGGTTTGTGTTTTTAGAATCGAAGTTTAGGGTTAGGCTTAGGGACAGGATTGCCTTTTGGGTTAGAATCGAGTGCTTTTAGGGTTAGGGTTAGTGTTGAGATTGACGATTTAGTGTTCGGCTTAGAATCCAGCACATGAGGGTTAGAGTTATGGTTAGAATCCACTGCATTTAGGCTTAGGGTTAGGGTTAGGGTTATTAGGGTCAGGATTAGAATCGAGAGCATTTAAGTATAGTTTTAGGGTTAGAGTTAGGTTGAGGGTTAGGTTTCGTAGAATTGAGGGTTAGGGTTAGGGTTAGAATCAAGCGCATTTTTAGTGTTAGGGGTTGGGTTAGGGTTAGGGTTAGAGTGCACATAGAGGTAGGGATAGGAGTAGGGTTAGGATTAGGGTTAGGGTTAGTGTGGGTAGAATCGAGGTTCAGGGTTAGTCTCACGGTCAGGATTGCCTTTTGGGTTAGAGTCGAGTGCATTTAGGGTTAGGCTTAGTGTTGAGATTGATGAATGAGTGTTAGGGTTATAATTGAGCACATTAGGGTTAGAGTTATGGTTAGAATCCAGAGCACTTAGAGTTAGGATTAGGGTTAGGGTTAGGGTTATGTTCAGGGTGAGGGTTAGAATCGAGTGCATTTAAGGATAGTGTTAGGGGTAGAGTTATGTAGAAGGTTAGCTTTCGAAGATTCGAGGGTTAGGGTTCGGGCTAGTGTCAGGATTGCCTTTTGGGTTAGAATCGAGTGCATTTAGGGTTAGGGTTAGTGTTGAGATTGACGATTTAGAGTTAGTGTTAGAATCAAGCACATTAGGATTAGAGTTAAGGTTGGAATCCAGTGCATTTAGGGTTAGGATTAGGGTTAGGGTTAGGGTTATGTTTAGGATGAGGGTTAGAATCGAGTGCATTTAAGGATAGTGTTAGGGTTAGAGTTAGGTATAGGGTTAGCTTTCGTAGAAACGAGGGTTAGTGTTAGGGTTAGGGTTAGGGTTAGGATTAGTGTTAGAATCAAGCTCATTTTTGCTGTTAGGTTTTGGGTTAGGGTTAGGGTGTGAGTGCATTTAGGGGTACGGGAGGAGTGGGTTAGGATTAGGGTTAGGGTTTGTGTTGGTAGAATCGAGGTTTAGGGTTAGGCTTAGGGTCAGGATTGCCTTTCGGGTTAGAGTCGAGTGCATTTAGCGTTAGGCTTAGTGTTGAGATTGACGATTGAGTGTTAGGGTTATAATCGAGCACATTAGTGTTAGAGTTATGGTTAGAATCCAGTGCATTTAGGGTTAGGATTAGAGTTAGGGTTAGGGTTATGTTCAGGGTGAGGGTTAGAATCGAGTGCATTTAAGGATAGTGTTAGGGTTAGAGTTAGGTATAGGGTTAGCTTTCATAGAATCGAGGGTCAGTGTTCGGTTTAGAGTTAGGGTAAGGATTAGGGTTAGAATCAAGTGCATTTTTAGTGTTAGGGTTCGGGTTAGGGTTAGGGTTTGAGTGCATTTAGGGGTAGGGGAGGAGTTGGGTTAGGATTAGGGTTAGGGTTAGTATCAGGCGCATTTTTAGTGTTGTGGTTTTCGTCAGGGTATGGCTTAGAGTGCATTTAGGGGTAGGGGTATGAGTAGAGTTAGGATTAGGCTTAAGGTTTATGTTGGTAAAATCGAGGTTTAGGGTTAGGCTTAGGGTCAGGAATGGCTTTTGGGTTAGAATGCAGTGCATTTAGGCTTAAGGATAGTGTTGAAATTGACCATTTAGTGTTAGGGTTAGAATCGAACACATTAGGGTTATAGTTATGGTTAGAATACAGTGCATTTAGGGTTAGGATTAGGGTTAGGGTTTATGTTTTTTAGAATCGAAGTTTAGGGTTAGGCTCAGGGACAGGATTGCCTTTTGGGTTAGAATCGAGTGCATTTAAGGATAGTGTTAGGGTTAGAGTTAGGTATAGGGTTAGCTTTCATAGAATCGAGGGTCAGTGTTCGGGTTGGAGTTAGGGTAAGGATTAGGGTTAGAATCAAGTGTATTTTTAGTGTTAGGGTTGGGGTTAGGGTTAGGGTTTGAGTGCATTTAGGGGTAGGGGACGAGTTGGGTTAGGATTAGGGTTAGGGTTTGTGTTGGTTGAATCGAGGTTTTCGGTTAGGCTTAGGGTCCGGAGAACATTTTTTGTCATAATTCAGAGCATTTAGGCTTAGGGTTAGTGTTGAAATTGATGATATAGTTTTAGCGTTAGAATCAAGCATATTTAAGGAAAGAGTTATGATTAGAATTCAGTGCATTTAGGGTTAGGGTTAGGCTTAGGCTTAGGGTTAGGGTTAGGTTTAGGGTCAGGGTTAGAATCGAGAGCTTTTAAGGATAGTGCTAGGGTTAGAGTTAGGTTCAGCGTTCGTTTCGTAGAATCGAGGGTTACGCTTAAGGTTAGGCTTAGGCTGAGGATTAGGGTTAGAATCAGGCGCATTTTTAGTGTTGTGGTTTTCGTCAGGGTATGGCTTAGAGTGCATTTAGGGGTAGGGGTATGAGTAGAGTTAGGATTAGGGTTAAGGTTTGTGTTGGTAGAATCGAGGTTCAGGGTTAGGCTCAGGGTCAGGATTGCCTTTTGGGTTAGAGTCGAGTGCATTTAGGGTTAGGCTTAGTGTTGAGATTGACGAATGAGTGTTAGGGTTATAATCGAGCACATTAGGGTTAGAGTTATGGTTAGAATCCAGAGCACTTAGAGTTAGGATTAGGGTTAGGGTTAGGGTTATGTTCAGGGTGAGGGTTAGAATCGAGGGCATTTAAGGATAGTGTTAGGGGTAGAGTTATGTAGAAGGTTAGCTTTCATAGATTCGAAGGTTAGGGTTAGGGATAGGGTCAGGATTGCCTTTTGGGTTAGAATCGAGTGCATTTAGGGTTAGGGTTAGTGTTGAGATTGACGATTTAGAGTTAGTGTTAGAATCAAGCACATTAGAATTAGAGTTAAGGTTGGAATCCAGTGCATTTAGGGTTAGGATTAGGGTTAGGGTTAGGGTTATGTTTAGGGTGAGGGTTAGAATCGAGTGCATTTAAGGATAGTGTTAGGGTTAGAGTTAGGTATAGGGTTAGCCTTCGTAGAATCGAGGGTTAGTGTTAGGGTTAGGGTTAGGGTTAGGATTAGGGTTAGAATCAAGCGCATTTTTACTGGTAGGGTTGGGGTTAGGGTTAGGGTTTGAGTGCATTTAGGGGTACGGGAGGAGTGGGTTAGGATTAGGGTTAGGGTTTGTGTTGGTAGAATCGAGGTTTAGGGTTAGGCTTAGGGTCAGGATTGCCTTTCGGGTTAGAGTCGAGTGCATTTAGCGTTAGGCTTAGTGTTGAGATTGACGATTGAGTGTTAGGGTTATAATCGAGCACATTAGTGTTAGAGTTATGGTTAGAATCCAGTGCATTTAGGGTTAGGATTAGGGTTAGGGTTAGGGTTATGTTCAGGGTGAGGGTTAGAATCGAGTGCATTTAAGGATAGTGTTAGGGTTAGAGTTAGGTATAGGGTTAGCTTTCATAGAATCGAGGGTCAGGGTTCGGGTTAGAGTTAGGGTAAGGATTAGGGTTAGAATCAAGTGCATTTTTAGTGTTAGGGTTGGGGTTAGGGTTAGGGTTTGAGTGCATTTAGAGGTAGGGGAGGAGTTGGGTTAGGATTAGGGTTAGGGTTTGTATTGGTTGAATCGAGGTTTTCGGTTAGGCTTAGGTTCAGGAGAGCATTTTGGGTCATAATTCAGAGCATTTAGGCTTAGGGTTAGTGTTGAAATTGATGATATAGTTTTAGCGTTGGAATCAAGCACATTTAGGGAAAGAGTTATGATTAGAATTCAGTGCATTTAGGGTTAGGGTTAGGCTTAGGCTTAGCGTTAGGGTTACGTATAGGGTCAGGGTTAGAATCGAGAGCTTTTAAGGATAGTGCTAGGGTTAGAGTTAGGTTTAGCGTTCGCTTTCGTAGAATCGAGGGTTAGGCTTAAGGTTAGGCTTATGCTGAGGGTTAGGGTTAGAATCAGGCGCATTTTTAGTGTTGTGGTTTTCGTCAGGGTATTGCTTAGAGTGCATTTAGGGGTAGGGGTATGAGTAGAGTTAGGATTAGGGTTAAGGTTTGTGTTGGTAGAATCGAGGTTTAGGGTTAGGCTTAGCGTCAGGAATGGCTTTTGGGTTAGAATGCAGTGCATTTAGGCTTAGGGATAGTGTTGAAATTGACGATTTAGTATTAGGGTTAGAATCGAGCACATTAGGGTTATAGTTATGGTTAGAATACAGTGCATTTAGGGTTAGGATTAGGGTTAGGGTTTGTGTTTTTAGAATCGAAGTTTAGGGTTAGGCTTAGGGACAGGATTGCCTTTTGGGTTAGAATCGAGTGCTTTTAGGGTTAGGGTTAGTGTTGAGATTGACGATTTAGTGTTCGGCTTAGAATCCAGCACATGAGGGTTAGAGTTATGGTTAGAATCCACTGCATTTAAGCTTAGGGTTAGGGTTAGGGTTATTAGGGTCAGGATTAGAAGCGAGAGCATTTAAGTATAGTTTTAGGGTTAGAGTTAGGTTGAGGGTTAGGTTTCGTAGAATTGAGGGTTAGGGTTAGGGTTAGAATCAAGCGCATTTTTAGTGTTAGGGGTTGGGTTAGGGTTAGGGTTAGAGTGCACATAGAGGTAGGGATAGGAGTAGGGTTAGGATTAGGGTTAGGGTTTTTGTGGGTAGAATCGAGGTTTAGGCTTAGGCTTCGGGTCAGGATTGCCTTTTGGGTTAGAGTCGAGTGCATTTAGGGTTAGGCTTAGTGTTGAGATTGACGAATGAGTGTTAGGGTTATAATTGAGCACATTAGGGTTAGAGTTATGGTTAGAATCCAGAGCACTTAGAGTTAGGATTAGGGTTAGGGTTAGGGTTATGTTCAGGGTGAGGGTTAGAATCGAGTGCATTTAAGGATAGTGTTAGGGGTAGAGTTATGTAGAAGGTTAGCTTTCGAAGATTCGAGGGTTAGGGTTCGGGTTAGGGTCAGGATTGCCTTTTGGGTTAGAATCGAGTGCATTTAGGGTTAGGGTTAGTGTTGAGATTGACGATTTAGAGTTAGTGTTAGAATCAAGCACATTAGGATTAGAGTTAAGGTTGTAATCCAGTGCATTTAGGGTTAGGATTAGGGTTAGGGTTAGGGTTATGTTTAGGATGAGGGTTAGAATCGAGTGCATTTAAGGATAGTGTTAGGGTTAGAGTTAGGTATAGGGTTAGCTTTCGTAGAAACGAGGGTTAGTGTTAGGGTTAGGGTTAGGGTTAGGATTAGTGTTAGAATCAAGCTCATTTTTGCTGTTAGGTTTTGGGTTAGGGTTAGGGTGTGAGTGCATTTAGGGGTACGGGAGGAGTGGGTTAGGATTAGGGTTAGGGTTTGTGTTGGTAGAATCGAGGTTTAGGGTTAGGCTTAGGGTCAGGATTGCCTTTCGGGTTAGAGTCGAGTGCATTTAGCGTTAGGCTTAGTGTTGAGATTGACGATTGAGTGTTAGGGTTATAATCGAGCACATTAGTGTTAGAGTTATGGTTAGAATCCAGTGCATTTAGGGTTAGGATTAGAGTTAGGGTTAGGGTTATGTTCAGGGTGAGGGTTAGAATCGAGTGCATTTAAGGATAGTGTTAGGGTTAGAGTTAGGTATAGGGTTAGCTTTCATAGAATCGAGGGTCAGGGTTCGGGTTAGAGTTAGGGTAAGGATTAGGGTTAGAATCAAGTGCATTTTTAGTGTTAGGGTTGGGGTTAGGGTTAGGGTTTGAGTGCATTTAGCGGTAGGGGAGGAGTTGGGTTAGGATTAGGGTTAGGGTTTGTGTTGGTTGAATCGAGGTTTTGGGTTAGGCTTAGGTTCAGGAGAGCATTTGGGGTCATAATTCAGAGCATTTAGGCTTAGGGTTAGTGTTGAAATTGATGATATAGTTTTAGCGTTGGAATCAAGCACATTTAGGGAAAGAGTTATGATTAGAATTCAGTGCATTTAGGGTTAGGGTTAGGCTTAGGCTTAGGGTTAGGGTTAGGTTTAGGGTCAGGGTTAGAATCGAAAGCTTTTAAGGATAGTGCTAGGGTTAGAGTTAGGTTTAGGGTTAGCTTTCGTAGAATCGAGGGTTAGGCTTAAGGTTAGGCTTAGGCTTAGGGTTAGAATCAGGCGCATTTTTAGTGTTGTGGTTTTCGTCAGGGTATGGCTTAGAGTGCATTTAGGGGTAGGGGTATGAGTAGAGTTAGGATTAGGGTTAAGGTTTGTGTTGGTAGAATCGAGGTTTAGGGTTCGGCTTAGGGTCAGGAATGCCTTTTGGGTTAGAATGCAGTGCATTTAGGCTTAGGGAAAGTGTTGAAATTGACGATTTAGTGTTAGGGTTAGAATCGAGCACATTAGGGTTATAGTTATGGTTAGAATACAGTGCATTTACGGTTAGGATTAGGGTTAGGATTTGTGTTTTTAGAATCGAAGTTTAGCGTTAGGCTTAGGGACAGGATTGCCTTTTGGGTTAGAATCGAGTGCATTTAGGGTTACGTTTAGTGTTGAGATTGACGATTTAGTGTTCGGCTTACTATCAAGCACATGAGGGTTAGAGTTATGGTTAGAATCCACTGCATTTAGGCTTAGGGTTAGGGTTAGATTTATTAGGGTCAGGATTAGAATCGAGAGCATTTAAGGACAGTTTTAGGGTTAGAGTTACGTTGAGGGTTAGGTTTCGTAGAATTGAGGGTTAGGGTTAGTGTTAGGGTTAGAATCAAGCGCATTTTTCGTGTTAGGGGTTGGTTTAGGGTTAGGGTTAGAGTGCACATAGAGGTAGGGATAGGAGTAGGGTTAGGATTAGGGTTAGGGTTTGTGTTGGTAGAATTGAGGTTTAGGGTTAGGCTTCGGGTCAGGATTGCCTTTTGGGTTAGAGTCGAGTGCATTTAGGGTTAGGCTTAGTGTTGAGATTGACGAATGAGTGTTAGGGTTATAATCGAGCACATTAGGGTTATTGTTATGGTTAGAATCCAGAGCACTTAGAGTTAGGATTATGGTTAGGGTTAGGGTTATGTTCAGGGTGAGGGTTAGAATCGAGTGCATTTAAGGATAGTGTTAGGGGCAGAGTTATGTAGAATGTTAGCTTTCATAGATTCGAAGGTTAGGGTTAGGGATAGGGTCAGGGTTGCCTTTTGGGTTAGAATCGAGTGCATTTAGGGTTAGGGTTAGTGTTGAGATTGACGATTTAGAGTTAGTGTTAGAATCAAGCACATTAGGATTAGAGTTAAGGTTGGAATCCAGTGCATTTAGGGTTAGGATTAGGGTTAGGGTTAGGGTTATGTTTAGGGTGAGGGTTAGAATCGAGTGCATTTAAGGATAGTGTTAGGGTTAGAGTTAGGTATAGGGTTAGCTTTCGTAGAATCGAGGGTTAGTGTTAGGGTTAGGGTTAGGGTTAGGATTAAGGTTAGAATCAAGCGCATTTTTACTGGTAGGGTTGGGGTTACGGTTAGGGTTTGAGTGCATTTAGGGGTACGGGAGGAGTGGGTTAGGATTAGGGTTAGGGTTTGTGTTGGTAGAATCGAGGTTTAGGGTTAGGCTTAGGGTCAGGATTGCCTTTCGGGTTAGAGTCGAGTGCATTTAGCGTTAGGCTTAGTGTTGAGATTGACGATTGAGTGTTAGGGTTATAATCGAGCACATTAGTGTTAGAGTTATGGTTAGAATCCAGTGCATTTAGGGTTAGGATTAGGGTTAGGGTTAGGGTTATGTTCAGGGTGAGGGTTAGAATCGAGTGCATTTAAGGATAGTGTTAGGGGTAGAGTTATGTAGAAGGTTAGCTTTCGAAGATTCGAGGGTTAGGGTTCGGGTTAGGGTCAGGATTGCCTTTTGGGTTAGAATCGAGTGCATTTAGGGTTAGGGTTAGTGTTGAGATTGACGATTTAGAGTTAGTGTTAGAATCAAGCACATTAGGATTAGAGTTAAGGTTGTAATCCAGTGCATTTAGGGTTAGGATTAGGGTTAGGGTTAGGGTTATGTTTAGGATGAGGGTTAGAATCGAGTGCATTTAAGGATAGTGTTAGGGTTAGAGTTAGGTATAGGGTTAGCTTTCGTAGAAACGAGGGTTAGTGTTAGGGTTAGGGTTAGGGTTAGGATTAGTGTTAGAATCAAGCTCATTTTTGCTGTTAGGTTTTGGGTTAGGGTTAGGGTGTGAGTGCATTTAGGGGTACGGGAGGAGTGGGTTAGGATTAGGGTTAGGGTTTGTGTTGGTAGAATCGAGGTTTAGGGTTAGGCTTAGGGTCAGGATTGCCTTTCGGGTTAGAGTCGAGTGCATTTAGCGTTAGGCTTAGTGTTGAGATTGACGATTGAGTGTTAGGGTTATAATCGAGCACATTAGTGTTAGAGTTATGGTTAGAATCCAGTGCATTTAGGGTTAGGATTAGAGTTAGGGTTAGGGTTATGTTCAGGGTGAGGGTTAGAATCGAGTGCATTTAAGGATAGTGTTAGGGTTAGAGTTAGGTATAGGGTTAGCTTTCATAGAATCGAGGGTCAGGGTTCGGGTTAGAGTTAGGGTAAGGATTAGGGTTAGAATCAAGTGCATTTTTAGTGTTAGGGTTGGGGTTAGGGTTAGGGTTTGAGTGCATTTAGCGGTAGGGGAGGAGTTGGGTTAGGATTAGGGTTAGGGTTTGTGTTGGTTGAATCGAGGTTTTGGGTTAGGCTTAGGTTCAGGAGAGCATTTTGGGTCATAATTCAGAGCATTTAGGCTTAGGGTTAGTGTTGAAATTGATGATATAGTTTTAGCGTTGGAATCAAGCACATTTAGGGAAAGAGTTATGATTAGAATTCAGTGCATTTAGGGTTAGGGTTAGGCTTAGGCTTAGGGTTAGGGTTAGGTTTAGGGTCAGGGTTAGAATCGAAAGCTTTTAAGGATAGTGCTAGGGTTAGAGTTAGGTTTAGGGTTAGCTTTCGTAGAATCGAGGGTTAGGCTTAAGGTTAGGCTTAGGCTTAGGGTTAGAATCAGGCGCATTTTTAGTGTTGTGGTTTTCGTCAGGGTATGGCTTAGAGTGCATTTAGGGGTAGGGGTATGAGTAGAGTTAGGATTAGGGTTAAGGTTTGTGTTGGTAGAATCGAGGTTTAGGGTTCGGCTTAGGGTCAGGAATGCCTTTTGGGTTAGAATGCAGTGCATTTAGGCTTAGGGAAAGTGTTGAAATTGACGATTTAGTGTTAGGGTTAGAATCGAGCACATTAGGGTTATAGTTATGGTTAGAATACAGTGCATTTACGGTTAGGATTAGGGTTAGGATTTGTGTTTTTAGAATCGAAGTTTAGCGTTAGGCTTAGGGACAGGATTGCCTTTTGGGTTAGAATCGAGTGCATTTAGGGTTACGTTTAGTGTTGAGATTGACGATTTAGTGTTCGGCTTACTATCAAGCACATGAGGGTTAGAGTTATGGTTAGAATCCACTGCATTTAGGCTTAGGGTTAGGGTTAGATTTATTAGGGTCAGGATTAGAATCGAGAGCATTTAAGGACAGTTTTAGGGTTAGAGTTACGTTGAGGGTTAGGTTTCGTAGAATTGAGGGTTAGGGTTAGTGTTAGGGTTAGAATCAAGCGCATTTTTCGTGTTAGGGGTTGGTTTAGGGTTAGGGTTAGAGTGCACATAGAGGTAGGGATAGGAGTAGGGTTAGGATTAGGGTTAGGGTTTGTGTTGGTAGAATTGAGGTTTAGGGTTAGGCTTCGGGTCAGGATTGCCTTTTGGGTTAGAGTCGAGTGCATTTAGGGTTAGGCTTAGTGTTGAGATTGACGAATGAGTGTTAGGGTTATAATCGAGCACATTAGGGTTATTGTTATGGTTAGAATCCAGAGCACTTAGAGTTAGGATTATGGTTAGGGTTAGGGTTATGTTCAGGGTGAGGGTTAGAATCGAGTGCATTTAAGGATAGTGTTAGGGGCAGAGTTATGTAGAATGTTAGCTTTCATAGATTCGAAGGTTAGGGTTAGGGATAGGGTCAGGGTTGCCTTTTGGGTTAGAATCGAGTGCATTTAGGGTTAGGGTTAGTGTTGAGATTGACGATTTAGAGTTAGTGTTAGAATCAAGCACATTAGGATTAGAGTTAAGGTTGGAATCCAGTGCATTTAGGGTTAGGATTAGGGTTAGGGTTAGGGTTATGTTTAGGGTGAGGGTTAGAATCGAGTGCATTTAAGGATAGTGTTAGGGTTAGAGTTAGGTATAGGGTTAGCTTTCGTAGAATCGAGGGTTAGTGTTAGGGTTAGGGTTAGGGTTAGGATTAAGGTTAGAATCAAGCGCATTTTTACTGGTAGGGTTGGGGTTACGGTTAGGGTTTGAGTGCATTTAGGGGTACGGGAGGAGTGGGTTAGGATTAGGGTTAGGGTTTGTGTTGGTAGAATCGAGGTTTAGGGTTAGGCTTAGGGTCAGGATTGCCTTTCGGGTTAGAGTCGAGTGCATTTAGCGTTAGGCTTAGTGTTGAGATTGACGATTGAGTGTTAAGGTTATAATCGAGCACATTAGTGTTAGAGTTATGGTTAGAATCCAGTGCATTTAGGGTTAGGATTAGAGTTAGGGTTAGGGTTATGTTCAGGGTGAGGGTTAGAATCGAGTGCATTTAAGGATAGTGTTAGGGGTAGAGTTATGTAGAAGGTTAGCTTTCGAAGATTCGAGGGTTAGGGTTCGGGTTAGGGTCAGGATTGCCTTTTGGGTTAGAATCGAGTGCATTTAGGGTTAGGGTTAGTGTTGAGATTGACGATTTAGAGTTAGTGTTAGAATCAAGCACATTAGGATTAGAGTTAAGGTTGTAATCCAGTGCATTTAGGGTTAGGATTAGGGTTAGGGTTAGGGTTATGTTTAGGATGAGGGTTAGAATCGAGTGCATTTAAGGATAGTGTTAGGGTTAGAGTTAGGTATAGGGTTAGCTTTCGTAGAAACGAGGGTTAGTGTTAGGGTTAGGGTTAGGGTTAGGATTAGTGTTAGAATCAAGCTCATTTTTGCTGTTAGGTTTTGGGTTAGGGTTAGGGTGTGAGTGCATTTAGGGGTACGGGAGGAGTGGGTTAGGATTAGGGTTAGGGTTTGTGTTGGTAGAATCGAGGTTTAGGGTTAGGCTTAGGGTCAGGATTGCCTTTCGGGTTAGAGTCGAGTGCATTTAGCGTTAGGCTTAGTGTTGAGATTGACGATTGAGTGTTAGGGTTATAATCGAGCACATTAGTGTTAGAGTTATGGTTAGAATCCAGTGCATTTAGGGTTAGGATTAGAGTTAGGGTTAGGGTTATGTTCAGGGTGAGGGTTAGAATCGAGTGCATTTAAGGATAGTGTTAGGGTTAGAGTTAGGTATAGGGTTAGCTTTCATAGAATCGAGGGTCAGGGTTCGGGTTAGAGTTAGGGTAAGGATTAGGGTTAGAATCAAGTGCATTTTTAGTGTTAGGGTTGGGGTTAGGGTTAGGGTTTGAGTGCATTTAGCGGTAGGGGAGGAGTTGGGTTAGGATTAGGGTTAGGGTTTGTGTTGGTTGAATCGAGGTTTTGGGTTAGGCTTAGGTTCAGGAGAGCATTTTGGGTCATAATTCAGAGCATTTAGGCTTAGGGTTAGTGTTGAAATTGATGATATAGTTTTAGCGTTGGAATCAAGCACATTTAGGGAAAGAGTTATGATTAGAATTCAGTGCATTTAGGGTTAGGGTTAGGCTTAGGCTTAGGGTTAGGGTTAGGTTTAGGGTCAGGGTTAGAATCGAAAGCTTTTAAGGATAGTGCTAGGGTTAGAGTTAGGTTTAGGGTTAGCTTTCGTAGAATCGAGGGTTAGGCTTAAGGTTAGGCTTAGGCTTAGGGTTAGAATCAGGCGCATTTTTAGTGTTGTGGTTTTCGTCAGGGTATGGCTTAGAGTGCATTTAGGGGTAGGGGTATGAGTAGAGTTAGGATTAGGGTTAAGGTTTGTGTTGGTAGAATCGAGGTTTAGGGTTCGGCTTAGGGTCAGGAATGCCTTTTGGGTTAGAATGCAGTGCATTTAGGCTTAGGGAAAGTGTTGAAATTGACGATTTAGTGTTAGGGTTAGAATCGAGCACATTAGGGTTATAGTTATGGTTAGAATACAGTGCATTTACGGTTAGGATTAGGGTTAGGATTTGTGTTTTTAGAATCGAAGTTTAGCGTTAGGCTTAGGGACAGGATTGCCTTTTGGGTTAGAATCGAGTGCATTTAGGGTTACGTTTAGTGTTGAGATTGACGATTTAGTGTTCGGCTTACTATCAAGCACATGAGGGTTAGAGTTATGGTTAGAATCCACTGCATTTAGGCTTAGGGTTAGGGTTAGATTTATTAGGGTCAGGATTAGAATCGAGAGCTTTTAAGGACAGTTTTAGGGTTAGAGTTACGTTGAGGGTTAGGTTTCGTAGAATTGAGGGTTAGGGTTAGTGTTAGGGTTAGAATCAAGCGCATTTTTAGTGTTAGGGGTTGGTTTAGGGTTAGGGTTAGAGTGCACATAGAGGTAGGGATAGGAGTAGGGTTAGGATTAGGGTTAGGGTTTGTGTTGGTAGAATTGAGGTTTAGGGTTAGGCTTCGGGTCAGGATTGCCTTTTGGGTTAGAGTCGAGTGCATTTAGGGTTAGGCTTAGTGTTGAGATTGACGAATGAGTGTTAGGGTTATAATCGAGCACATTAGGGTTATTGTTATGGTTAGAATCCAGAGCACTTAGAGTTAGGATTATGGTTAGGGTTAGGGTTATGTTCAGGGTGAGGGTTAGAATCGAGTGCATTTAAGGATAGTGTTAGGGGCAGAGTTATGTAGAATGTTAGCTTTCATAGATTCGAAGGTTAGGGTTAGGGATAGGGTCAGGGTTGCCTTTTGGGTTAGAATCGAGTGCATTTAGGGTTAGGGTTAGTGTTGAGATTGACGATTTAGAGTTAGTGTTAGAATCAAGCACATTAGGATTAGAGTTAAGGTTGGAATCCAGTGCATTTAGGGTTAGGATTAGGGTTAGGGTTAGGGTTATGTTTAGGGTGAGGGTTAGAATCGAGTGCATTTAAGGATAGTGTTAGGGTTAGAGTTAGGTATAGGGTTAGCTTTCGTAGAATCGAGGGTTAGTGTTAGGGTTAGGGTTAGGGTTAGGATTAAGGTTAGAATCAAGCGCATTTTTACTGGTAGGGTTGGGGTTACGGTTAGGGTTTGAGTGCATTTAGGGGTACGGGAGGAGTGGGTTAGGATTAGGGTTAGGGTTTGTGTTGGTAGAATCGAGGTTTAGGGTTAGGCTTAGGGTCAGGATTGCCTTTCGGGTTAGAGTCGAGTGCATTTAGCGTTAGGCTTAGTGTTGAGATTGACGATTGAGTGTTAGGGTTATAATCGAGCACATTAGTGTTAGAGTTATGGTTAGAATCCAGTGCATTTAGGGTTAGGATTAGGGTTAGGGTTAGGGTTATGTTCAGGGTGAGGGTTAGAATCGAGTGCATTTAAGGATAGTGTTAGGGTTAGAGTTAGGTATAGGGTTAGCTTTCATAGAATCGAGGGTCAGGGTTCGGGTTAGAGTTAGGGTAAGGATTAGGGTTTGAATCAAGTGCATTTTTAGTGTTAGGGTTGGGGTTAGGGTTAGGGTTTGAGTGCATTTAGGGGTAGGGGAGGAGTTGGGTTAGGATTAGGGTTAGGGTTTGTGTTGGTTGAATCGAGGTTTTGGGTTAGGCTTAGGTTCAGGAGAGCATTTGGGGTCATAATTCAGAGCATTTAGGCTTAGGGTTAGTGTTGAAATTGAAGATATAGTTTTAGCGTTGGAATCAAGCACATTTAGGGAAAGAGTTATGATTAGAATTCAGTGCATTTAGGGTTAGGGTTAGGCTTAAGGCTTAGGGTTAGTTTTAGGTTTAGGGTCAGGGTTAGAATCGAGAGCTTTTAAGGATAGTGCTAGGGTTAGAGTTAGGTTTAGCGATCGCTTTCGTAGAATCGAGGGATAGGCTTAAGGTTAGGCTTAGGCTTAGGGTTAGTATCAGGCGCATTTTTAGTGTTGTGGTTTTCGTCAGGGTATGGCTTAGAGTGCATTTAGGGGTAGGGGTATGAGTAGAGTTAGGATTAGGCTTAAGGTTTATGTTGGTAAAATCGAGGTTTAGGGTTAGGCTTAGGGTCAGGAATGGCTTTTGGGTTAGAATGCAGTGCATTTAGGCTTAAGGATAGTGTTGAAATTGACCATTTAGTGTTAGGGTTAGAATCGAACACATTAGGGTTATAGTTATGGTTAGAATACAGTGCATTTAGGGTTAGGATTAGGGTTAGGGTTTATGTTTTTAGAATCGAAGTTTAGGGTTAGGCTCAGGGACAGGATTGCCTTTTGGGTTAGAATCGAGTGCATTTAAGGATAGTGTTAGGGTTAGAGTTAGGTATAGGGTTAGCTTTCATAGAATCGAGGGTCAGTGTTCGGGTTGGAGTTAGGGTAAGGATTAGGGTTAGAATCAAGTGCATTTTTAGTGTTAGGGTTGGGGTTAGGGTTAGGGTTTGAGTGCATTTAGGGGTAGGGGACGAGTTGGGTTAGGATTAGGGTTAGGGTTTGTGTTGGTTGAATCGAGGTTTTGGGTTAGGCTTAGGGTCCGGAGAACATTTTTTGTCATAATTCAGAGCATTTAGGCTTAGGGTTAGTGTTGAAATTGATGATATAGTTTTAGCGTTAGAATCAAGCATATTTAAGGAAAGAGTTATGATTAGAATTCAGTGCATTTAGGGTTAGGGTTAGGCTTAGGCTTAGGGTTAGGGTTAGGTTTAGGGTCAGGGTTAGAATCGAGAGCTTTTAAGGATAGTGCTAGGGTTAGAGTTAGGTTCAGCGTTCGTTTCGTAGAATCGAGGGTTACGCTTAAGGTTAGGCTTAGGCTGAGGATTAGGGTTAGAATCAGGCGCATTTTTAGTGTTGTGGTTTTCGTCAGGGTATGGCTTAGAGTGCATTTAGGGGTAGGGGTATGAGTAGAGTTAGGATTAGGGTTAAGGTTTGTGTTGGTAGAATCGAGGTTCAGGGTTAGGCTCAGGGTCAGGATTGCCTTTTGGGTTAGAGTCGAGTGCATTTAGGGTTAGGCTTAGTGTTGAGATTGACGAATGAGTGTTAGGGTTATAATCGAGCACATTAGGGTTAGAGTTATGGTTAGAATCCAGAGCACTTAGAGTTAGGATTAGGGTTAGGGTTAGGGTTATGTTCAGGGTGAGGGTTAGAATCGAGTGCATTTAAGGATAGTGTTAGGGGTAGAGTTATGTAGAAGGTTAGCTTTCGAAGATTCGAGGGTTAGGGTTCGGGTTAGGGTCAGGATTGAATTGTGGGTTAGAATCGAGTGCATTTAGGGTTTGGGTTAGGGTTGAGATTGACGATTTGGAGTTAGTGTTAGAATCAAGCACATTAGGATTAGAGTTAAGGTTGGAATCCAGTGCATTTAGGGTTAGGATTAGGGTTAGGGTTAGGGTTATGTTTAGGGTGAGGGTTAGAATCGAGTGCATTTAAGGATAGTGTTAGGGTTAGAGTTAGGTATAGGGTTAGCTTTCGTAGAAACGAGGGTTAGTGTTAGGGTTAGGGTTAGGGTTAGGATTAGTGTTAGAATCAAGCTCATTTTTGCTGTTAGGTTTTGGGTTAGGGTTGGGGTGTGAGTGCATTTAGGGGTACGGGAGGAGTGGGTTAGGATTAGGGTTAGGGTTTGTGTTGGTAGAATCGAGGTTTAGGGTTAGGCTTAGGGTCAGGACTGCCTTTCGGGTTAGAGTCGAGTGCATTTAGCGTTAGGCTTAGTGTTGAGATTGACGATTGAGTGTTAGGGTTATAATCGAGCACATTAGTGTTAGAGTTATGGTTAGAATCCAGTGCATTTAGGGTTAGGATTAGAGTTAGGGTTAGGGTTATGTTCAGGGTGAGTGTTAGAATCGAGTGCATTTAAGGATAGTGTTAGGGTTAGAGTTAGGTATAGGGTTAGCTTTCTTAGAATCGAGGGTCAGTGTTCGGTTTAGAGTTAGGGTAAGGATTAGGGTTAGAATCAAGTGCATTTTTAGTGTTAGGGTTGGGGTTAGGGTTAGGGTTTGAGTGCATTTAGGGGTAGGGGAGGAGTTGGGTTAGGATTAGGGTTAGGGTTTGTGTTGGTTGAATCGAGGTTTTGGGTTAGGCTTAGGTTCAGGAGAGCATTTTGGGTCATAATTCAGAGCATTTAGGCTTAGGGTTAGTGTTGAAATTGATGATATAGTTTTAGCGTTGGAATCAAGCACATTTAGGGAAAGAGTTATGATTAGAATTCAGTGCATTTAGGGTTAGGGTTAGGCTTAGGCTTAGGGTTAGGGTTAGGTTTAGGGTCAGGGTTAGAATCGAAAGCTTTTAAGGATAGTGCTAGGGTTAGAGTTAGGTTTAGGGTTAGCTTTCGTAGAATCGAGGGTTAGGCTTAAGGTTAGGCTTAGGCTTAGGGTTAGAATCAGGCGCATTTTTAGTGTTGTGGTTTTCGTCAGGGTATGGCTTAGAGTGCATTTAGGGGTAGGGGTATGAGTAGAGTTAGGATTAGGCTTAAGGTTTATGTTGGTAAAATCGAGGTTTAGGGTTAGGCTCAGGGTCAGGATTGCCTTTTGGGTTAGAGTCGAGTGCATTTAGGGTTAGGCTTAGTGTTGAGATTGACGAATGAGTGTTAGGGTTATAATCGAGCACATTAGGGTTAGAGTTATGGTTAGAATCCAGAGCACTTAGAGTTAGGATTAGGGTTAGGGTTAGGGTTATGTTCAGGGTGAGGGTTAGAATCGAGTGCATTTAAGGATAGTGTTAGGGGTAGAGTTATGTAGAAGGTTAGCTTTCGAAGATTCGAGGGTTAGGGTTCGGGTTAGGGTCAGGATTGAATTGTGGGTTAGAATCGAGTGCATTTAGGGTTTGGGTTAGGGTTGAGATTGACGATTTGGAGTTAGTGTTAGAATCAAGCACATTAGGATTAGAGTTAAGGTTGGAATCCAGTGCATTTAGGGTTAGGATTAGGGTTAGGGTTAGGGTTATGTTTAGGGTGAGGGTTAGAATCGAGTGCATTTAAGGATAGTGTTAGGGTTAGAGTTAGGTATAGGGTTAGCTTTCGTAGAAACGAGGGTTAGTGTTAGGGTTAGGGTTAGGGTTAGGATTAGTGTTAGAATCAAGCTCATTTTTGCTGTTAGGTTTTGGGTTAGGGTTGGGGTGTGAGTGCATTTAGGGGTACGGGAGGAGTGGGTTAGGATTAGGGTTAGGGTTTGTGTTGGTAGAATCGAGGTTTAGGGTTAGGCTTAGGGTCAGGACTGCCTTTCGGGTTAGAGTCGAGTGCATTTAGCGTTAGGCTTAGTGTTGAGATTGACGATTGAGTGTTAGGGTTATAATCGAGCACATTAGTGTTAGAGTTATGGTTAGAATCCAGTGCATTTAGGGTTAGGATTAGAGTTAGGGTTAGGGTTATGTTCAGGGTGAGTGTTAGAATCGAGTGCATTTAAGGATAGTGTTAGGGTTAGAGTTAGGTATAGGGTTAGCTTTCTTAGAATCGAGGGTCAGTGTTCGGTTTAGAGTTAGGGTAAGGATTAGGGTTAGAATCAAGTGCATTTTTAGTGTTAGGGTTGGGGTTAGGGTTAGGGTTTGAGTGCATTTAGGGGTAGGGGAGGAGTTGGGTTAGGATTAGGGTTAGGGTTTGTGTTGGTTGAATCGAGGTTTTGGGTTAGGCTTAGGTTCAGGAGAGCATTTTGGGTCATAATTCAGAGCATTTAGGCTTAGGGTTAGTGTTGAAATTGATGATATAGTTTTAGCGTTGGAATCAAGCACATTTAGGGAAAGAGTTATGATTAGAATTCAGTGCATTTAGGGTTAGGGTTAGGCTTAGGCTTAGGGTTAGGGTTAGGTTTAGGGTCAGGGTTAGAATCGAAAGCTTTTAAGGATAGTGCTAGGGTTAGAGTTAGGTTTAGGGTTAGCTTTCGTAGAATCGAGGGTTAGGCTTAAGGTTAGGCTTAGGCTTAGGGTTAGAATCAGGCGCATTTTTAGTGTTGTGGTTTTCGTCAGGGTATGGCTTAGAGTGCATTTAGGGGTAGGGGTATGAGTAGAGTTAGGATTAGGGTTAAGGTTTGTGTTGGTAGAATCGAGGTTTAGGGTTCGGCTTAGGGTCAGGAATGCCTTTTGGGTTAGAATGCAGTGCATTTAGGCTTAGGGAAAGTGTTGAAATTGACGATTTAGTGTTAGGGTTAGAATCGAGCACATTAGGGTTATAGTTATGGTTAGAATACAGTGCATTTACGGTTAGGATTAGGGTTAGGATTTGTGTTTTTAGATTCGAAGTTTAGCGTTAGGCTTAGGGACAGGATTGCCTTTTGGGTTAGAATCGAGTGCATTTAGGGTTACGGTTAGTGTTGAGATTGACGATTTAGTGTTCGGCTTACTATCAAGCACATGAGGGTTAGAGTTATGGTTAGAATCCACTGCATTTAGGCTTAGGGTTAGGGTTAGATTTATTAGGGTCAGGATTAGAATCGAGAGCATTTAAGGACAGTTTTAGGGTTAGAGTTACGTTGAGGGTTAGGTTTCGTAGAATTGAGGGTTAGGGTTAGTGTTAGGGTTAGAATCAAGCGCATTTTTAGTGTTAGGGGTTGGTTTAGGGTTAGGGTTAGAGTGCACATAGAGGTAGGGATAGGAGTAGGGTTAGGATTAGGGTTAGGGTTTGTGTTGGTAGAATCGAGGTTTAGGGTTAGGCTTAGGGTCAGGATTGCCTTTTGGGTTAGAGTCGAGTGCATTTAGGGTTAGGCTTCGTGTTGAGATTGACGAATGAGTGTTAGGGTTATAATCGAGCACATTAGGGTTATTGTTATGGTTAGAATCCAGAGCACTTAGAGTTAGGATTATGGTTAGGGTTAGGGTTATGTTCAGGGTGAGGGTTAGAATCGAGTGCATTTAAGGATAGTGTTAGGGGTAGAGTTATGTAGAATGTTAGCTTTCATAGATTCGAAGGTTAGGGTTAGGGATAGGGTCAGGGTTGCCTTTTGGGTTAGAATCGAGTGCATTTAGGGTTAGGGTTAGTGTTGAGATTGACGATTTAGAGTTAGTGTTAGAATCAAGCACATTAGGATTAGAGTTAAGGTTGGAATCCAGTGCATTTAGGGTTAGGATTAGGGTTAGGGTTAGGGTTATGTTTAGGGTGAGGGTTAGAATCGAGTGCATTTAAGGATAGTGTTAGGGTTAGAGTTAGGTATAGGGTTAGCTTTCGTAGAATCGAGGGTTAGTGTTAGGGTTAGGGTTAGGGTGAGGATTAAGGTTAGAATCAAGCGCATTTTTACTGGTAGGGTTGGGGTTACGGTTAGGGTTTGAGTGCATTTAGGGGTACGGGAGGAGTGGGTTAGGATTAGGGTTAGGGTTTGTGTTGGTAGAATCGAGGTTTAGGGTTAGGCTTAGGGTCAGGATTGCCTTTCGGGTTAGAGTCGAGTGCATTTAGCGTTAGGCTTAGTGTTGAGATTGACGATTGAGTGTTAGGGTTATAATCGAGCACATTAGTGTTAGAGTTATGGTTAGAATCCAGTGCATTTAGGGTTAGGATTAGGGTTAGGGTTAGGGTTATGTTCAGGGTGAGGGTTAGAATCGAGTGCATTTAAGGATAGTGTTAGGGTTAGAGTTAGGTATAGGGTTAGCTTTCATAGAATCGAGGGTCAGGGTTCGGGTTAGAGTTAGGGTAAGGATTAGGGTTAGAAGCAAGTGCATTTTTAGTGTTAGGGTTGGGGTTAGGGTTAGGGTTTGAGTGCATTTAGGGGTAGGGGAGGAGTTGGGTTAGGATTAGGGTTAGGGTTTGTGTTGGTTGAATCGAGGTTTTGGGTTAGGCTTAGGTTCAGGAGAGCATTTGGGGTCATAATTCAGAGCATTTAGGCTTAGGGTTAGTGTTGAAATTGAAGATATAGTTTTAGCGTTGGAATCAAGCACATTTAGGGAAAGAGTTATGATTAGAATTCAGTGCATTTAGGGTTAGGGTTAGGCTTAAGGCTTAGGGTTAGTTTTAGGTTTAGGGTCAGGGTTAGAATCGAGAGCTTTTAAGGATAGTGCTAGGGTTAGAGTTAGGTTTAGCGATCGCTTTCGTAGAATCGAGGGATAGGCTTAAGGTTAGGCTTAGGCTTAGGGTTAGTATCAGGCGCATTTTTAGTGTTGTGGTTTTCGTCAGGGTATGGCTTAGAGTGCATTTAGGGGTAGGGGTATGAGTAGAGTTAGGATTAGGCTTAAGGTTTATGTTGGTAAAATCGAGGTTTAGGGTTCGGCTTAGGGTCAGGAATGGCTTTTGGGTTAGAATGCAGTGCATTTAGGCTTAAGGATAGTGTTGAAATTGACCATTTAGTGTTAGGGTTAGAATCGAACACATTAGGGTTATAGTTATGGTTAGAATACAGTGCATTTAGGGTTAGGATTAGGGTTAGGGTTTATGTTTTTAGAATCGAAGTTTAGGGTTAGGCTTAGGGTCAGGATTGCCTTTTTGGGTTAGAATCGAGTGCATTTAGGGTTAGGCTTAGTTTGAGATTGACGATTGAGTATTAGGGTTATAATCGAGCACATTAGGGTTAGAGTTATGGTTAGAATCCAGAGCACTTAGAGTTAGGATCAGGGTTAGGGTTAGGGTTATGTTCAGGATGAGGGTTAGAATCGAGTGCGTTTAAGGGTAATGTTAGGGGTAGAGTTATGGAGAAGGTTAGCTTTCGTAGATTCGAGGGTTAGGGTTAGGGTTAGGGTCAGGATTGAATTGTGGGTTAGAATCGAGTGCATTTAGGGTTAGGGTTAGTGTTGAGATTGAAGATTTAGAGTTAGTGTTAAAATCAAGCACATTAGGATTAGAGTTAAGGTTGGAATCCAGTGCATTTAGGGTTAGGATTAGGGTTAGGGTTAGGGTTATGTTTAGGGTGAGGGTTAGAATCGAGTGCATTTAAGTTTAGTGTTAGGGTCAGAGTTAGGTATAGGGTAAGCTTTCGTAGAATCGAGGGTTAGTGTTAGGGTTAGGGTTAGGGTTAGGATTGGGGTTAGAATCAAGCGCATTTTTAGTGTTAGGGTTGGGGTTAGGGTTAGGGTTTGAGTGCATTTAGGGGTACGGGAGGAGTGGGTTAGGATTACGGTTAGGGTTTGTGTTCGTAGAATCGAGGTTTAGGGTTAGGCTTAGGGTCAGGATGGCATTTTAGATCTGAATCGCGTGTATTTATGCTTTGGGTTAGTGTTCAAAGTGACGATTTAGTGTTAGGGTTTGAATCGAGCACATTTAGGGTTAGAGTTATGGTTAGAATTCAGTGCATTTAGGGTTAGGGTTATCGTTAGGCTTAGGGTCAGGGTTAAAATCGAGAGCATTTAAGGATAGTGCTAGGGTTAGAGTTAGGTTTAGCGTTCGCTTTCGTAGATTCGAGGGTTAGGCTTAAGGTTAGGCTTAGGCTTAGGCTTAGGGTTAGAGTCAGGCGCATTTTTAGTGTTGTGGTTTTCGTCAGGGTATGGCTTAGAGTGCATTTAGGGGTAGGGGTATGAGTAGAGTTAGGATTAGGGTTAAGGTTTGTGTTGGTAGAATCGAGGTTTAGGGTTAGGCTTAGGGTCAGGAATGGCTTTTGTGTTAGAATGCAGTGCATTTAGGCTTAGGGATAGTGTTGAAATTGACGATTTAGTGTTAGGGATAGAATCGAGCACGTTAGGGTTATAGTTATGGTTAGAATACAGTGCATTTAGGGTTAGGATTAGGGTTACGGTTTGAGTTTTTAGAATCGAAGTTTAGGGTTAGGCTTAGGGACAGGATTGTCTTTCGGGTTACAGTCGAGTGCATTTAGCGTTAGGATTAGTGTTGAGATTGACGATTGTGTGTTAGGCTTAGAATCAAGCACATGAGGGTTAGAGTTATGGTTAGAATCCACTGCATTTAGGCTAAGGGTTAGGGTTAGGGTTATTAGGGTCAGGATTAGAATCGAGAGCATTTAAGGATAGTTTTAGGGTTAGAGTTAGGTTGAGGGTTAGGTTTCGTAGAATTGAGGGTTAGGGTTAGGGTTAGGGTTAGGGTCAGAATCAAGCGCATTTTTAGCGTTAGGGGTTGGGTTAGGGTTAGGGTTAGAGTGCATATAGAGGTAGGGATAGGAGTAGGGTTAGGATTAGGGTTAGGGTTTGTCTTGGTAGAATCGAGGTTTAGGGTTAGGCTTCGGGTCAGGATTGCCTTTTGGGTTAGAGTCGAGTGCATTTAGGGTTAGGCTTAGTGTTGAGATTGACGATTGAGTGTTAGGGTTATAATCGAGCACATTAGGGTTAGAGTTATGGTTAGAATCCAGAGCACTTAGAGTTAGGATCAGGGTTAGGGTTAGGGTCCTGTTCAGGATGAGGGTTTGAATCGAGTGCATTTAAGGATAGTGTTAGGGGTAGAGTTATGGAGAATGTTAGCTTTCGTAGATTCGACGGTTAGGGTTAGCGTTAGGGTCAGGATTGCCTTTTGGGTTAGAATCGAGTGCATTTAGGGTTAGGGTTAGTGTTGAGATTGACGATTTAGAGTTAGTGTTAGAATCAAGCACATTAGGATTAGAGTTAAGGTTGGAATCCAGTGCATTTAGGGTTAGGATTAGGGTTAGGGTTAGGGTTATGTTTAGGGTGAGGGTTAGAATCGAGTGCATTTAAGGATAGTGTTAGGGTTAGAGTTAGGTATAGGGTTAGCTTTCGTAGAATCGAGGGTTAGTGTTAGGGTTAGGGTTAGGGTTAGGATTAGGGTTAGAATCAAGCGCATTTTTAGTGTTAGGGTTGGGGTTAGGGTTAGGGTTTGAGTGCATTTAGGGGTACGGGAGGAGTGGGTTAGAATTAGGGTTAGGGTTTGTGTTGGTAGAATCGAGGTTTAGGGTTAGGCTTAGGGTCAGGATTGCCTTTTGGGTTAGAGTCGAGTGCATTTAGCGTTACGATTAGTGTTGAGATTGACGATTGTGTGTTAGGCTTAGAATCAAGCACATGAGGGTTAGAGTTATGGTTAGAATCCACTGCATTTAGGCTTAGGGTTAGGGTTAGGGTTATTAGGGTCAGGATTAGAATCGAGAGCATTTAAGGATAGTTTTAGGGTTAGAGTTAGGTTGAGGGTTAGGTTTCGTAGAATTGAGGGTTAGGGTTAGGGTCAGGGTTAGGGTCAGAATCAAGCGCATTTTTAGCGTTAAGGGTTGGGTTAGGGTTAGGGTTAGAGTGCATATAGAGTTAGGGATAGGAGTAGGGTTAGGATTAGGGTTAGGGTTTGTCTTGGTAGAATCGAGGTTTAGGGTTAGGCTTCGGGTCAGGATTGCCTTTTGGGTTAGAGTCGAGTGCATTTAGGGTTAGGCTTAGTGTTGAGATTGACGATTGAGTGTTAGGGTTATAATCGAGCACATTATTGTTAGAGTTATGGTTAGAATCCAGAGCACTTAGAGTTAGGATCAGGGTTAGGGTTAGGGTCCTGTTCAGGATGAGGGTTTGAATCGAGTGCATTTAAGGATAGTGTTAGGGGTAGAGTTATGGAGAAGGTTAGCTTTCGTAGATTCGAGGGTTAGGGTTAGCGTTAGGGTCAGGATTGCCTTTTGGGTTAGAGTCGAGTGCATTAGGGTTAGGCTTAGTGTTGAGATTGACGATTGAGTGTTAGGGTTATAATCGAGCACATTAGGGTTCGAGTTATGGTTAGAATCCAGAGCACTTAGAGTTAGGATTAGGGTTAGAGTCAGGGTTATGTTCAGGATGACGGTTAGAATCGAGTGCATTTAAGGATAGTGTTAGGGGTAGAGTTTTGTAGAAGGTTAGCTTTCGTAGATTCGAGGGTTAAGGTTAGGGTTAGGGTCAGGATTGCCTTTTGGGTTAGAATCGAGTGCATTTAGGGTTAGGGTTTGGATTGAGATTGACGATTTGGAGTTAGTGTTAGGATCAAGCACATTAGGATTAGAGTTAAGGTTGGAATCCAGTGCATTTAGGGTTAGGATTAGGGTTAGGGTTAGGGTTATGTTTAGGGTGAGGGTTAGAATCGAGTGCATTTAAGGATAGTGTTAGCGTTAGAGTTAGGTATAGGGTTAGCTTTCGTAGAATCGAGGGTTAGTGTTAGGGTTAGGGTTTGAGTGCATTTAGGGGTACGGGAGCAGTGGGTTAGGATTAGGGTTAGGGTTTGTGTTGATAGAATCGAGGTTTAGGGTTAGGCTTAGGGACAGGATTGCCTTTTGGGTTAGAATCGAGTGCATTTAGGGTTAGGGTTAGTGTTGAGATTGACGATTTAGTGTTAGGCTTAGAATCAAGCACATGAGGGTTAGAGTTATGGTTAGAATCCACTGCATTTAAGCTTCGGGTTAGGGTTAGGGTTATTAGGGTCAGGATTAGAATCGAGAGCATTTAAGGATAGTTTTAGGGTTAGAGTTAGGTTGAGGGTTAGATTTCGTAGAATTGAGGGTTAGGGATAGGGTTAGGGTTAGGGTTTGAATCAAGCGCATTTTTAGTGTTAGGGGTTGGGTTAGGGTTCGGATTAGAGTGCATATAGAGGTAGGGATAGGAGTAGGGTTAGGATTAGGGTTAGGGTTTGTGTTGGTAGAATCGAGGTTTAGGGTTAGGCTTCGGGTCAGGATTGCCTTTTGTGTTAGAGTCGAGTGCATTTAGGGTTAGGCTTAGTTTGAGATTGACGATTGAGTATTAGGGTTATAATCGAGCACATTAGGGTTAGAGTTATGGTTAGAATCCAGAGCACTTAGAGTTAGGATCAGCGTTAGGGTTAGCGTTATGTTCAGGATGAGGGTTAGAATCGAGTGCGTTTAAGGGTAGTGTTAGGGGTAGAGTTATGGAGAAGGTTAGCTTTCGTAGATTCGAGGGTTAGGGTTAGGGTTAGGGTCAGGATTGAATTGTGGCTTAGAATCGAGTGCATTTAGGGTTAGGGTTAGTGTTGAGATTGACGATTTAGAGTTAGTGTTAGAATCAAGCACATTAGGATTAGAGTTAAGGTTGGAATCCAGTGCATTTAGGGTTAGGATTAGGGTTAGGGTTAGGGTTATGTTTAGGGTGAGGGTTAGAATCGAGTGCATTTAAGTTTAGTGTTAGGGTCAGAGTTAGGTATAGGGTAAGCTTTCGTAGAATCGAGGGTTAGTGTTAGGGTTAGGGTTAGGGTTAGGATTGGGGTTAGAATCAAGCGCATTTTTAGTGTTAGTGTTGGGGTTAGGGTTAGGGTTTGAGTGCATTTAGGGGTACGGGAGGAGTGGGTTAGGATTACGGTTAGGGTTTGTGTTCGTAGAATCGAGGTTTAGGGTTAGGCTTAGGGTCAGGATTGTCTTTCGGGTTACAGTCGAGTGCATTTAGCGTTAGGATTAGTGTTGAGATTGACGATTGTGTGTTAGGCTTAGAATCAAGCACATGAGGGTTAGAGTTATGGTTAGAATCCACTGCATTTAGGCTTAGGGTTAGGGTTAGGGTTATTAGGGTCAGGATTAGAATCGAGAGCATTTAAGGATAGTTTTAGGGTTAGAGTTAGGTTGAGGGTTAGGTTTCGTAGAATTGAGGGTTAGGGTTAGGGTTAGGGTTAGGGTCAGAATCAAGCGCATTTTTAGCGTTAGGGGTTGGGTTAGGGTTAGGGTTAGAGTGCATATAGAGGTAGGGATAGGAGTAGGGTTAGGATTAGGGTTAGGGTTTGTGTTGGTAGAATCGAGGTTTAGGGTTAGGCTTCGGGTCAGGATTGCCTTTTGGGTTAGAGTCGAGTGCATTTAGGGTTAGGCTTAGTGTTGAGATTGACGATTGAGTGTTAGGGTTATAATCGAGCACATTAGGGTTAGAGTTATGGTTAGAATCCAGAGCACTTAGAGTTAGGATCAGGGTTAGGGTTAGGGTCCTGTTCAGGATGAGGGTTTGAATCGAGTGCATTTAAGGATAGTGTTTGGGGTAGAGTTATGGAGAAGGTTAGCTTTCGTAGATTCGAGGGTTAGGGTTAGCGTTAGGGTCAGGATTGCCTTTTGGGTTAGAATCGAGTGCATTTAGGGTTAGGGTTAGTGTTGAGATTGACGATTTAGAGTTAGTGTTAGAATCAAGCACATTAGGATTAGAGTTAAGGTTGGAATCCAGTGCATTTAGGGTTAGGATTAGGGTTAGGGTTAGGGTTATGTTTAGGGTGAGGGTTAGAATCGAGTGCATTTAAGGATAGTGTTAGGGTTAGAGTTAGGTATAGGGTTAGCTTTCGTAGAATCGAGGGTTAGTGTTAGGGTTAGGGTTAGGGTTAGGATTAGGGTTAGAATCAAGCGCATTTTTAGTGTTAGGGTTGGGGTTAGGGTTAGGGTTTGAGTGCATTTAGGGGTACGGGAGGAGTGGGTTAGAATTAGGGTTAGGGTTTGTGTTGGTAGAATCGAGGTTTAGGGTTAGGCTTAGGGTCAGGATTGCCTTTCGGGTTACAGTCGAGTGCATTTAGCGTTACAATTAGTGTTGAGATTGACGATTGTGTGTTAGGCTTAGAATCAAGCACATGAGGGTTAGAGTTATGGTTAGAATCCACTGCATTTAGGCTTAGGGTTAGGGTTAGGGTTATTAGGGTCAGGATTAGAATCGAGAGCATTTAAGGATAGTTTTAGGATTAGAGTTAGGTTGAGGGTTAGGTTTCGTAGAATTGAGGGTTAGGGTTAGGGTTAGGGTTAGGGTCAGAATCAAGCGCATTTTTAGCGTTAGGGGTTGGGTTAGGGTTAGGGTTAGAGTGCATATAGAGTTAGGGATAGGAGTAGGGTTAGGATTAGGGTTAGGGTTTGTCTTGGTAGAATCGAGGTTTAGGGTTAGGCTTCGGGTCAGGATTGCCTTTTGGGTTAGAGTCGAGTGCATTTAGGGTTAGGCTTAGTGTTGAGATTGACGATTGAGTGTTAGGGTTATAATCGAGCACATTAGGGTTAGAGTTATGGTTAGAATCCAGAGCACTTAGAGTTAGGATCAGGGTTAGGGTTAGGGTCCTGTTCAGGATGAGGGTTTGAATCGAGTGCATTTAAGGATAGTGTTAGGGGTAGAGTTATGGAGAAGGTTAGCTTTCGTAGATTCCAGGGTTAGGGTTAGCGTTAGGGTCAGGATTGCCTTTTGGGTTAGAGTCGAGTGCATTAGGGTTAGGCTTAGTGTTGAGATTGACGATTGAGTGTTAGGGTTATAATCGAGCACATTAGGGTTCGAGTTATGGTTAGAATCCAGAGCACTTAGAGTTAGGATTAGGGTTAGAGTCAGGGTTATGTTCAGGATGACGGTTAGAATCGAGTGCATTTAAGGATAGTGTTAGGGGTAGAGTTTTGTAGAAGGTTAGCTTTCGTAGATTCGAGGGTTAGGGTTAGGGTTAGGGTCAGGATTGCCTTTTGGGTTAGAATCGAGTGCATTTAGGGTTAGGGTTTGGATTGAGATTGACGATTTGGAGTTAGTGTTAGGATCAAGCACATTAGGATTAGAGTTAAGGTTGGAATCCAGTGCATTTAGGGTTAGGATTAGGGTTAGGGTTAGGGTTATGTTTAGGGTGAGGGTTAGAATCGAGTGCATTTAAGGATAGTGTTAGCGTTAGAGTTAGGTATAGGGTTAGCTTTCGTAGAATCGAGGGTTAGTGTTAGGGTTAGGGTTTGAGTGCATTTAGGGGTACGGGAGCAGTGGGTTAGGATTAGGGTTAGGGTTTGTGTTGATAGAATCGAGGTTTAGGGTTAGGCTTAGGGACAGGATTGCCTTTTGGGTTAGAATCGAGTGCATTTAGGGTTAGGGTTAGTGTTGGGATTGACGATTTAGTGTTAGGCTTAGAATCAAGCACATGAGGGTTAGAGTTATGGTTAGAATCCACTGCATTTAAGCTTCGGGTTAGGGTTAGGGTTATTAGGGTCAGGATTAGAATCGAGAGCATTTAAGGATAGTTTTAGGGTTAGAGTTAGGTTGAGGGTTAGATTTCGTAGAATTGAGGGTTAGGGATAGGGTTAGGGTTAGGGTTTGAATCAAGCGCATTTTTAGTGTTAGGGATTGGATTAGGGTTCGGGTTAGAGTGCATATAGAGGTAGGGATAGGAGTAGGGTTAGGATTAGGGTTAGGGTTTGTGTTGGTAGAATCGAGGTTTAGTGTTAGGCTTCGGGTCAGATTTGCCTTTTGTGTTAGAGTCGAGTGCATTTAGGGTTAGGCTTAGTTTGAGATTGACGATTGAGTATTAGGGTTATAATCGACCACATTAGGGTTAGAGTTATGGTTAGAATCCAGAGCACTTAGAGTTAGAATCAGCGTTAGGGTTAGGGTTATGTTCAGGATGAGGGTTAGAATCGAGTGCGTTTAAGGGTAGTGTTAGGGTTAGAGTTATGGAGAAGGTTAGCTTTCGTAGATTCGAGGGTTAGGGTTAGGGTTAGGGTCAGGATTGAATTGTGGCTTAGAATCGAGTGCATTTAGGGTTAGGGTTAGTGTTGAGATTGACGATTTAGAGTTAGTGTTAGAATCAAGCACATTAGGATTAGAGTTAAGGTTGGAATCCAGTGCATTTAGGGTTAGGATTAGGGTTAGGGTTAGGGTTATATTTAGGGTGAGGGTTAGAATCGAGTGCATTTAAGTTTAGTGTTAGGGTCAGAGTTAGGTATAGGGTAAGCTTTCGTAGAATCGAGGGTTAGTGTTAGTGTTAGGGTTAGGGTTAGGATTGGGGTTAGAATCAAGCGCATTTTTAGTGTTAGGGTTGGGGTTAGGGTTAGGGTTTGAGTGCATTTAGGGGTACGGGAGGAGTGGGTTAGGATTACGGTTAGGGTTTGTGTTCGTAGAATCGAGGTTTAGGGTTAGGCTTAGGGTCAGGATGGCATTTTGGATCTGAATCGCGTGTATTTAGGCTTTGGGTTAGTGTTCAAAGTGACGATTTAGTGTTAGGGTTTGAATCGAGCACATTTAGGGTTAGAGTTATGGTTAGAATTCAGTGCATTTAGGGTTAGGGTTATCGTTAGGCTTAGGGTCAGGGTTAAAATCGAGAGCATTTAAGGATAGTGCTAGGGTTAGAGTTAGGTTTAGCGTTCGCTTTCGTAGAATCGAGGGTTAGGCTTAAGGTTAGGCTTAGGCTTAGGCTTAGGGTTAAAATCAGGCGCATTTTTAGTGTTGTGGTTTTCGTCAGGGTATGGCTTAGAGTGCATTTAGGGGTAGGGGTATGAGTAGAGTTAGGATTAGGGTTAAGGTTTGTGTTGGTAGAATCGAGGTTTGGGGTTAGGCTTAGGGTCAGGAATGGCTTTTGTGTTAGAATGCAGTGCATTTAGGCTTAGGGATAGTGTTGAAATTGACGATTTAGTGTTAGGGATAGAATCGAGCACATTAGGGTTATAGTTATGGTTAGAATACAGTGCATTTAGGGTTAGGATTAGGGTTACGGTTTGAGTTTTTAGAATCGAAGTTTAGGGTTAGGCTTAGGGACAGGATTGCCTTTTTGGGTTAGAATCGAGTGCATTTAGGGTTATGGTTAGTGTTGAGATTGACGATTTAGTGTTAGGCTTAGAATCAAGCACATGAAGGTTAGAGTTATGGTTAGAATCCACTGCATTTAGGCTTAGGGTTAGGGTTAGGCTTATTAGGGTCAGGATTAGAATCGAGAGCATTTAAGAATAGTTTTAGGGTTAGAGTTAGGTTGAGGGTTAGGTTTCGTAGAATTGAGGGTTATGGTTAGGGTTAGGGTTAGGGATAGGGTTAGAATCAAGCGCATTTTTAGTGTTAGGGGTTGGGTTAGGGTTAGGGTTAGAGTGCATATAGAGGTAGGGATAGGAGTAGGGTTAGGATTAGGGTTAGGGTTTCTGTTGGTAGAATCGAGGTTTAGGGTTAGGCTTTGGGTCAGGATTGCCTTTTGGGTTAGAGTCGAGTGCATTTAGGGTTAGGCTTAGTGTTGAGATTGACTATTGAGTGTTAGGGTTATAATCGAGCACATTAGGGTTAGAGTTATGGTTAGAATCCAGAGCACTTAGAGTTAGGGTAAGGCTTAGGGTTAGGGTTATGTTCAGGGTGAGGGTTAGAATCGAGTGCATTTAAGGATAGTGTTAGGGGTAGAGTTCTGTAGAAGCTTAGCTTTCGTAGATTCGAGGGTTAGGGTTAGGGTTAGGGTCAGGATTGCCTTTTGGGTTAGAATCGAGTGCATTTAGGGTTAGGGTTAGTGTTGAGATTGACGATTTAGAGTTAGTGTTAGAATCAAGCACATTAGGATTAGAGTTAAGGTTGGAATCCAGTGCATTTAGGGTTAGGATTAGGGTTAGGGTTAGGGTTATGTTCAGGGTGAGGGTTAGAATCGAGTGCTTTTAAGTTTAGTGTTAGGGTCAGAGTTAGGTATAGGGTTAGCTTTCGTAGAATCGAGGGTTAGTGTTAGGGTTAGGGTTAGGGTTAGGATTAGGGTTAGAATCAAGCGCATTTTTACTGTTAAGGTTGGGGTTAGCGTTTGAGTGCATTTAGGGGTACGGGAGGAGTGGGTTCGGATTAGGGTTAGGGTTTGTGTTGGTAGAATCGAGGTTTAGGGTTAGGCTTAGGTTCAGGATTGCCTTTCGGGTTAGAGTCGAGTGCATTTAGCGTTAGGCTTAGTGTGGAGATTGACGATTGAGTTTTAGGGTTATAATCGAGCACATTAGTGTTAGAGTTATGGTTAGAATCCAGTGCATTTAGGGTTAGGATTAGGGTTCGGGTTAGGGTTATGTTCAGGGTGAGGGTTAGAATCGAGTGCATTTAAGGATAGTGTTAGGGGTAGAGTTAGGTATAGGGTTAGCTTTCATAGAATCGAGGGTCAGTGTTCGGGTTAGAGTTAGGGTAAGGATTATGGTTAGAATCAAGTGCATTTTTAGTGTTAGGGATGGGGTTAAGGTTAGGGTTTGAGTGCATTTAGGGGTAGGGGAGGAGTTGGGTTAGGATTAGGGTTAGGGTTTGTGTTGGTTGAATCGAGGTTTTGGGTTAGGCTTAGGTTCAGGAGAGCATTTGGGGTCATAATTCAGAGCATTTAGGCTTAGGGTTAGTGTTGAAATTGAAGATATAGTTTTAGCGTTGGAATCAAGCACATTTAGGGAAAGAGTTATGATTAGAATTCAGTGCATTTAGGGTTAGGGTTAGGCTTAAGGCTTAGGGTTAGTTTTAGGTTTAGGGTCAGGGTTAGAATCGAGAGCTTTTAAGGATAGTGCTAGGGTTAGAGTTAGGTTTAGCGATCGCTTTCGTAGAATCGAGGGATAGGCTTAAGGTTAGGCTTAGGCTTAGGGTTAGTATCAGGCGCATTTTTAGTGTTGTGGTTTTCGTCAGGGTATGGCTTAGAGTGCATTTAGGGGTAGGGGTATGAGTAGAGTTAGGATTAGGCTTAAGGTTTATGTTGGTAAAATCGAGGTTTAGGGTTCGGCTTAGGGTCAGGAATGGCTTTTGGGTTAGAATGCAGTGCATTTAGGCTTAAGGATAGTGTTGAAATTGACCATTTAGTGTTAGGGTTAGAATCGAACACATTATGGTTATAGTTATGGTTAGAATACAGTGCATTTAGGGTTAGGATTAGGGTTAGGGTTTATGTTTTTAGAATCGAAGTTTAGGGTTAGGCTTAGGGTCAGGATTGCCTTTTTGGGTTAGAATCGAGTGCATTTAGGGTTAGGCTTAGTTGAGATTGACGATTGAGTATTAGGGTTATAATCGAGCACATTAGGGTTAGAGTTATGGTTAGAATCCAGAGCACTTAGAGTTAGGATCAGGGTTAGGGGTTAGGGTTATGTTCAGGATGAGGGTTAGAATCGAGTGCGTTTAAGGGTAATGTTAGGGGTAGAGTTATGGAGAAGGTTAGCTTTCGTAGATTCGAGGGTTAGGGTTAGGGTTAGGGTCAGGATTGAATTGTGGGTTAGAATCGAGTGCATTTAGGGTTAGGGTTAGTGTTGAGATTGAAGATTTAGAGTTAGTGTTAAAATCAAGCACATTAGGATTAGAGTTAAGGTTGGAATCCAGTGCATTTAGGGTTAGGATTAGGGTTAGGGTTAGGGTTATGTTTAGGGTGAGGGTTAGAATCGAGTGCATTTAAGTTTAGTGTTAGGGTCAGAGTTAGGTATAGGGTAAGCTTTCGTAGAATCGAGGGTTAGTGTTAGGGTTAGGGTTAGGGTTAGGATTGGGGTTAGAATCAAGCGCATTTTTAGTGTTAGGGTTGGGGTTAGGGTTAGGGTTTGAGTGCATTTAGGGGTACGGGAGGAGTGGTTAGGATTACGGTTAGGGTTTGTGTTCGTAGAATCGAGGTTTAGGGTTAGGCTTAGGGTCAGGATGGCATTTTAGATCTGAATCGCGTGTATTTATGCTTTGGGTTAGTGTTCAAAGTGACGATTTAGTGTTAGGGTTTGAATCGAGCACATTTAGGGTTAGAGTTATGGTTAGAATTCAGTGCATTTAGGGTTAGGGGTTAGCGTTAGGCTTAGGGTCAGGGTTAAAATCGAGAGCATTTAAGGATAGTGCTAGGGTTAGAGTTAGGTTTAGCGTTCGCTTTCGTAGATTCGAGGGTTAGGCTTAAGGTTAGGCTTAGGCTTAGGCTTAGGGTTAGAGTCAGGCGCATTTTTAGTGTTGTGGTTTTCGTCAGGGTATGGCTTAGAGTGCATTTAGGGGTAGGGGTATGAGTAGAGTTAGGATTAGGGTTAAGGTTTGTGTTGGTAGAATCGAGGTTTAGGGTTAGGCTTAGGGTCAGGAATGGCTTTTGTGTTAGAATGCAGTGCATTTAGGCTTAGGGATAGTGTTGAAATTGACGATTTAGTGTTAGGGATAGAATCGAGCACGTTAGGGTTATAGTTATGGTTAGAATACAGTGCATTTAGGGTTAGGATTAGGGTTACGGTTTGAGTTTTTAGAATCGAAGTTTAGGGTTAGGCTTAGGGACAGGATTGTCTTTCGGGTTACAGTCGAGTGCATTTAGCGTTAGGATTAGTGTTGAGATTGACGATTGTGTGTTAGGCTTAGAATCAAGCACATGAGGGTTAGAGTTATGGTTAGAATCCACTGCATTTAGGCTAAGGGTTAGGGTTAGGGTTATTAGGGTCAGGATTAGAATCGAGAGCATTTAAGGATAGTTTTAGGGTTAGAGTTAGGTTGAGGGTTAGGTTTCGTAGAATTGAGGGTTAGGGTTAGGGTTAGGGTTAGGGTCAGAATCAAGCGCATTTTTAGCGTTAGGGGTTGGGTTAGGGTTAGGGTTAGATTGCATATAGAGGTAGGGATAGGAGTAGGGTTAGGATTAGGGTTAGGGTTTGTCTTGGTAGAATCGAGGTTTAGGGTTAGGCTTCGGGTCAGGATTGCCTTTTGGGTTAGAGTCGAGTGCATTTAGGGTTAGGCTTAGTGTTGAGATTGACGATTGAGTGTTAGGGTTATAATCGAGCACATTAGGGTTAGAGTTATGGTTAGAATCCAGAGCACTTAGAGTTAGGATCAGGGTTAGGGTTAGGGTCCTGTTCAGGATGAGGGTTTGAATCGAGTGCATTTAAGGATAGTGTTAGGGGTAGAGTTATGGAGAATGTTAGCTTTCGTAGATTCGACGGTTAGGGTTAGCGTTAGGGTCAGGATTGCCTTTTGGGTTAGAATCGAGTGCATTTAGGGTTAGGGTTAGTGTTGAGATTGACGATTTAGAGTTAGTGTTAGAATCAAGCACATTAGGATTAGAGTTAAGGTTGGAATCCAGTGCATTTAGGGTTAGGATTAGGGTTAGGGTTAGGGTTATGTTTAGGGTGAGGGTTAGAATCGAGTGCATTTAAGTTTAGTGTTAGGGTCAGAGTTAGGTATAGGGTTAGCTTTCGTAGAATCGAGGGTTAGTGTTAGGGTTAGGGTTAGGGTTAGGATTAGGGTTAGAATCAAGCGCATTTTTAGTGTTAGGGTTGGGGTTAGGGTTAGGGTTTGAGTGCATTTAGGGGTACGGGAGGAGTGGGTTAGAATTAGGGTTAGGGTTTGTGTTGGTAGAATCGAGGTTTAGGGTTAGGCTTAGGGTCAGGATTGCCTTTTGGGTTAGAGTCGAGTGCATTTAGCGTTACGATTAGTGTTGAGATTGACGATTGTGTGTTAGGCTTAGAATCAAGCACATGAGGGTTAGAGTTATGGTTAGAATCCACTGCATTTAGGCTTAGGGTTAGGGTTAGGGTTATTAGGGTCAGGATTAGAATCGAGAGCATTTAAGGATAGTTTTAGGGTTAGAGTTAGGTTGAGGGTTAGGTTTCGTAGAATTGAGGGTTAGGGTTAGGGTCAGGGTTAGGGTCAGAATCAAGCGCATTTTTAGCGTTAAGGGTTGGGTTAGGGTTAGGGTTAGAGTGCATATAGAGTTAGGGATAGGAGTAGGGTTAGGATTAGGGTTAGGGTTTGTCTTGGTAGAATCGAGGTTTAGGGTTAGGCTTCGGGTCAGGATTGCCTTTTGGGTTAGAGTCGAGTGCATTTAGGGTTAGGCTTAGTGTTGAGATTGACGATTGAGTGTTAGGGTTATAATCGAGCACATTATTGTTAGAGTTATGGTTAGAATCCAGAGCACTTAGAGTTAGGATCAGGGTTAGGGTTAGGGTCCTGTTCAGGATGAGGGTTTGAATCGAGTGCATTTAAGGATAGTGTTAGGGGTAGAGTTATGGAGAAGGTTAGCTTTCGTAGATTCGAGGGTTAGGGTTAGCGTTAGGGTCAGGATTGCCTTTTGGGTTAGAGTCGAGTGCATTAGGGTTAGGCTTAGTGTTGAGATTGACGATTGAGTGTTAGGGTTATAATCGAGCACATTAGGGTTCGAGTTATGGTTAGAATCCAGAGCACTTAGAGTTAGGATTAGGGTTAGAGTCAGGGTTATGTTCAGGATGACGGTTAGAATCGAGTGCATTTAAGGATAGTGTTAGGGGTAGAGTTTTGTAGAAGGTTAGCTTTCGTAGATTCGAGGGTTAAGGTTAGGGTTAGGGTCAGGATTGCCTTTTGGGTTAGAATCGAGTGCATTTAGGGTTAGGGTTTGGATTGAGATTGACGATTTGGAGTTAGTGTTAGGATCAAGCACATTAGGATTAGAGTTAAGGTTGGAATCCAGTGCATTTAGGGTTAGGATTAGGGTTAGGGTTAGGGTTATGTTTAGGGTGAGGGTTAGAATCGAGTGCATTTAAGGATAGTGTTAGCGTTAGAGTTAGGTATAGGGTTAGCTTTCGTAGAATCGAGGGTTAGTGTTAGGGTTAGGGTTTGAGTGCATTTAGGGGTACGGGAGCAGTGGGTTAGGATTAGGGTTAGGGTTTGTGTTGATAGAATCGAGGTTTAGGGTTAGGCTTAGGGACAGGATTGCCTTTTGGGTTAGAATCGAGTGCATTTAGGGTTAGGGTTAGTGTTGAGATTGACGATTTAGTGTTAGGCTTAGAATCAAGCACATGAGGGTTAGAGTTATGGTTAGAATCCACTGCATTTAAGCTTCGGGTTAGGGTTAGGGTTATTAGGGTCAGGATTAGAATCGAGAGCATTTAAGGATAGTTTTAGGGTTAGAGTTAGGTTGAGGGTTAGATTTCGTAGAATTGAGGGTTAGGGATAGGGTTAGGGTTAGGGTTTGAATCAAGCGCATTTTTAGTGTTAGGGGTTGGGTTAGGGTTCGGATTAGAGTGCATATAGAGGTAGGGATAGGAGTAGGGTTAGGATTAGGGTTAGGGTTTGTGTTGGTAGAATCGAGGTTTAGGGTTAGGCTTCGGGTCAGGATTGCCTTTTGTGTTAGAGTCGAGTGCATTTAGGGTTAGGCTTAGTTTGAGATTGACGATTGAGTATTAGGGTTATAATCGAGCACATTAGGGTTAGAGTTATGGTTAGAATCCAGAGCACTTAGAGTTAGGATCAGCGTTAGGGTTAGCGTTATGTTCAGGATGAGGGTTAGAATCGAGTGCGTTTAAGGGTAGTGTTAGGGGTAGAGTTATGGAGAAGGTTAGCTTTCGTAGATTCGAGTGTTAGGGTTAGGGTTAGGGTCAGGATTGAATTGTGGCTTAGAATCGAGTGCATTTAGGGTTAGGGTTAGTGTTGAGATTGACGATTTAGAGTTAGTGTTAGAATCAAGCACATTAGGATTAGAGTTAAGGTTGGAATCCAGTGCATTTAGGGTTAGGATTAGGGTTAGGGTTAGGGTTATGTTTAGGGTGAGGGTTAGAATCGAGTGCATTTAAGGATAGTGTTAGGGTTAGAGTTAGGTATAGGGTTAGCTTTCGTAGAATCGAGGGTTAGTGTTAGGGTTAGGGTTAGGGTTAGGATTAGGGTTAGAATCAAGCGCATTTTTAGTGTTAGGGTTGGGGTTAGGGTTAGGGTTTGAATCGAGCACATTTAGGGTTAGAGTTATGGTTAGAATTCAGTGCATTTAGGGTTAGGGTTAGCGTTAGGCTTAGGGTCAGGGTTAAAATCGAGAGCATTTAAGGATAGTGCTAGGGTTAGAGTTAGGTTTAGCGTTCGCTTTCGTAGAATCGAGGGTTAGGCTTAAGGTTAGGCTTAGGCTTAGGCTTAGGGTTAGAGTCAGGCGCATTTTTAGTGTTGTAGTTTTCGTCAGGGTATGGCTTAGAGTGCATTTATGGGTAGGGGTATGAGTACAGTTAGGATTAGGGTTAAGGTTTGTGTTGGTAGCATCGAGGTTTAGGATTAGGCTTAGGGTCAGGATTGCCTTTCGGGTTAGAGTCGAGTGCATTTAGGGTTGGGCTTAGTGTTGAGATTGACGATTGAGTGTTAGGGTTATAATCGAGCACATTAGGGTTATTGTTATGGTTAGAATTCAGAGCACTTAGAGTTAGGATTAGGGTTAGGGTTAGGGTCATGTTCAGGGTGAGGGTTAGAATCGAGAGCATTTAAGGATAGTGTTAGGGTTAGTGTTAGGTATAGGGTTAGCTTTCATAGAATCGAGGGTCAGTGTTCGGGTTAGAGTTAGGGTAAGGATTAGGGTTAGAATCAAGTGCATTTTTAGTGTTAACGTTTGGGTGAGGGTTAGGGTTTAAGTGCTTTTAGGGCTAGTGGTAGGGGTAGTGTTCGGATTAGGGTTAGGGTTTGTGTTGGTAGAATCGAGGTTTAGGGTTAGGCTTAGGGTCAGGATTGCCTTTCGGGTTACAGTCGAGTGCATTTAGCGTTAGGATTAGTGTTGAGATTGACGATTGAGTGTTAGGCTTGGAATCAAGCACATGAGGGTTAGAGTTATGGTTAGAATCCACTGCATTTAGGCTTAGGGTTAGGGTTAGGGTTATTAGGGTCAGGATTAGAATCGAGAGCATTTAAGGATAGTTTTAGGGTTAGAGTTAGGTTGAGGGTTAGGTTTCGTAGAATTGAGGTTTAGGGTTAGGATTAGGGTCAGAATCAAGCGCATTTTTAGTGTTAGGGGTTGGGTTAGGGTTAGGGTTAGAGTGCATATAGAGGTAGGGATAGGAGTAGGGTTAGGATTAGGGTTAGGGTTTGTGTTGGTAGAATCGAGGTTTAGGGTTTGGCTTCGGGTCATGATTGCCCTTTGGGTTAGAGTCGAGTGCATTTAGGGTTAGGCTTAGTGTTGAGATTGACGATTGAGTGTTAGGGTTATAATCGAGCACATTAGGGTTAGGGTTATGGTTAGAATCCAGAGCACTTAGAGTTAGGATTAGGGTTAGGGTTATTAGGGTCAGGATTAGAATCGAGAGCATTTAAGGATAGTTTTAGGGTTAGAGTTAGGTTGAGGGTTAGGTTTCGTAGAATTGAGGGTTAGGGTTAGGGTTAGGGTTAGGGTCAGAATCAAGCGCATTTTTAGTGTTAGGGGTTGGGTCAGGGTTAGGGTTAGAGTGCATATAGAGGTAGGGATAGGAGTAGGGTTAGGATTAGGGTTAGGATTTGTCTTGGTAGAATCGAGGTTTAGGGTTCGGCTTCGGGTCAGGATTGCCTTTCCTTTTGGGTTAGAGTCGAGTGCATTTAGGGTTAGGCTTAGTGTTGAGATTGACGATTGAGTGTTAGGGTTATAATCGAGCACATTAGGGTTAGAGTTATGGTTAGAATCCAGAGCACTTAGAGTTAGGATTATGGTTAGGGTTAGGGTTATGTTCAGGGTGAGGGTTAGAATCGAGTGCATTTAAGGATAGTGTTAGGGGTAGAGTTATGTAAAAGGTTAGCTTTCGTAGATTCGAGGGTTAGGGTTAGGGTTAGGGTCAGGATTGCCTTTTGGGTTAGAATCGAGTGCATTTAGGGTTAGGGTTAGTGTTGAGATTGACGATTTAGAGTTAGTGTTAGAATCAAGCACATTAGGATTAGAGTTAAGGTTGGAATCCAGTGCATTTAGGGTTAGGATTAGGGTTAGGGTTAGGGTTATGTTTAGGGTGAGGGTTAGAATCGAGTGCATTTAAGGATAGTGTTAGGGTTAGAGTTAGGTATAGGGTTAGCTTTCGTAGAATCGAGGGTTCGTGTTAGGGGTAGGGTTTGAGTCCATTTAGGGGTACGGGAGCAGTGGGTTAGGATTAGGGTTAGGGTTTGTGTTGATAGAATCGAGGTTTAGGGTTAGGCTTAGGGACAGGATTGCCTTTTGGGTTAGAATCGAGTGCATTTAGGGTTAGGGTTAGTGTTGAGATTGACGATTTAGTGTTAGGCTTAGAATCAAGCACATGAGGGTTAGAGTTATGGTTAGAATCCACTGCATTTAAGCTTAGGGTTAGGGTTAGGGTTATTAGGGTCAGGATTAGAATCGAGAACATTTAAGGATAGTTTTAGGGTTAGAGTGAGGTTGAGGGTTAGATTTCGTAGAATTGAGGGTTAGGGATAGGGTTAGGGTTAGGGTTTGAATCAAGCGCATTTTTAGTGTTAGGGGTTGGGTTAGGGTTCGGGTTAGAGTGCATATAGAGGTAGGGATAGGAGTAGGGTTAGGATTAGGGTTAGGGTTTGTGTTGGTAGAATCGAGGTTTAGGGTTAGGCTTCGGGTCAGGATTGCTTTTTGGGTTAGAGTCGAGTGCATTTAGGGTTAGGCTTAGTTTGAGATTGACGATTGAGTATTAGGGTTATAATCGAGCACATTAGGGTTAGAGTTATGGTTAGAATCCAGAGCACTTAGAGTTAGGATCAGGGTTAGGGTTAGGGTTATGTTCAGGATGAGGGTTAGAATCGAGTGCATTTAAGGATAGTGTTAGGGGTAGGGTTATGGAGAAGGTTAGCTTTCGTAGATTCGAGGGTTAGGGTTAGGGTTAGGGTCAGGATTGCCTTGTGGGTTAGAATCGAGTGCATTTAGGGTTAGGGTTAGTGTTGAGATTGACGATTTAGAGTTAGTGTTAGAATCAAGCACATTAGGATTAGAGTTAAGGTTGGAATCCAGTGCATTTAGGGTTAGGATTAGGGTTAGGGTTAGGGTTATGTTTAGGGTGAGGGTTAGAATCGAGTGCATTTAAGTTTAGTGTTAGGGTCAGAGTTAGGTATAGGGTAAGCTTTCGTAGAATCGAGGGTTAGTGTTAGGGTTAGGGTTAGGGTTAGGATTGGGGTTAGAATCAAGCGCATTTTTAGTGTTAGGGTTGGGGTTAGGGTTAGGGTTTGAGTGCATTTACGGGTACGGGAGGAGTGGGTTAGGATTATGGTTAGGGTTTGTGTTCGTAGAATCGAGGTTTAGGGTTAGGCTTAGGGTCAGGATGGCATTTTGGATCTGAATCGCGTGTATTTAGGCTTTGGGTTAGTGTTCAAAGTGACGATTTAGTGTTAGGGTTTGAATCGAGCACATTTAGGGTTAGAGTTATGGTTAGAATTCAGTGCATTTAGGGTTAGGGTTAGCGTTAGGCTTAGGGTCAGGGTTAAAATCGAGAGCATTTAAGGATAGTGCTAGGGTTAGAGTTAGGTTTAGCGTTCGCTTTCGTAGAATCGAGGGTTAGGCTTAAGGTTAGGCTTAGGCTTAGGCTTAGGGTTAGAGTCAGGCGCATTTTTAGTATTGTGGTTTTCGTCAGGGTATGGCTTAGAGTGCATTTAGGGGTAGGGGTATGAGTAGAGTTAGGATTAGGGTTAAGGTTTGTGTTGGTAGCATCGAGGTTTAGGGTTAGGCTTAGGGTCAGGAATGGCTTTTGGGTTAGAATGCAGTGCATTTAGGCTTAGGGATAGTGTTGAAATTGACGATTTAGTGTTAGGGTTAGAATCGAGCACATTAGGGTTATAGTTATGGTTAGAATACAGTGCATTTAGGGTTAGGATTAGGGTTAGGGTTTGTGTTTTTAGAATCGAAGTTTAGGGTTAGGCTTAGGGACAGGATTGCCTTTTGGGTTAGAATCGAGTGCATTTAGGGTTAGGGTTAGTGTTGAGATTGACGATTTAGTGTTAGGCTTAGAATCAAGCACATGAGGGTTAGAGTTATGGTTAGAATCCACTGCATTTAGGCTTAGGGGTAGGGTTAGGGTTATTAGGGTCAGGATTAGAATCGAGAGCATTTAAGGATAGTTTTAGGGTTAGAGTTAGGTTGAGGGTTAGGTTTCGTAGAATTGAGGGTTAGGGTTAGGGTTAGGGTTAGGGTCAGAATCAAGCGCATTTTTAGTGTTAGGGGTTGGGTTAGGGTTAGGGTTAGAGTGCATATAGAGGTAGGGATAGGAGTAGGGTTAGGATTAGGGTTAGGATTTGTCTTGGTAGAATCGAGGTTTAGGGTTAGGCTTCGGGTCAGGATTGCCTTTTGGGTTAGAGTCGAGTGCATTTAGGGTTAGGCTTAGTGTTGAGATTGACGATTGAGTGTTAGGGTTATAATCGAGCACATTAGGGTTCGAGTTATGGTTAGAATCCAGAGCACTTAGAGTTAGGATCAGGGTTAGGGTTAGGGTTCTGTTCAGGATGAGGGTTTGAATCGAGTGCACTTAAGGATAGTGTTTGGGGTAGAGTTATGTAGAAGGTTAGCTTTCGTAGATTCGAGGGTTAGGGTTAGCGTTCGGGTCAGGATTACCTTTTGGGTTAGAGTCGAGTGCATTAGGGTTAGGCTTAGTGTTGAGATTGACGATTGAGTGTTAGGGTTATAATCGAGCACATTAGGGTTCGAGTTATGGTTAGAATCCAGAGCACTTAGAGTTAGGATTAGGGTTAGGGTCAGGATTATGTTCAGGATGACGGTTAGAATCGAGTGCATTTAAGGATAGTGTTAGGGGTAGAGTTTTGTAGAAGGTTAGCTTTCATAGATTCGAGGGTTAGCGTTAGGGTTAGGGTCAGGATTGCCTTCTGGGTTAGAATCGAGTGCGTTTAGGGTTAGGGTTAGGGTTGAGATTGACGATTTGGAGTTAGTGTTAGAATCAAGCACATTAGGATTAGAGTTAAGGTTGGAATCCAGTGCATTTAGGGTTAGGATTAGGGTTAGGGTTAGGGTTATGTTTAGGGTGAAGGTTAGAATCGAGTGCATTTAAGGATAGTGTTAGCGTTAGAGTTAGGTATAGGGTTAGCTTTCGTAGAATCGAGGGTTAGTGTTAGGGTTAGGGTTAGGGTTAGGATTAGGGTTAGAATCAAGCGCATTTTTACTGTTAGGATTGGGGTTAGGGTTAGGGTTTGAGTGCATTTAGGGGTACGGGAGGATTGGGTTAGGATTAGGGTTAGGGTTTGTGTTGGTACAATCGAGGTTTAGGGTTAGGCTTCGGGTCAGGATTGCCTTTTGAGTTAGAGTCGAGTGCATTTAGGGTTAGGCTTAGTGTTGAGATTGACGATTGAGTGTTAGGGTTATAATCGAGCACATTAGGGTTAGAGTTATGGTTAGAATCCAGAGCACTTAGAGTTAGGATTATGGTTAGGGTTAGGGTTATGTTCAGGGTGAGGGTTAGAATCGAGTGCATTTAAGGATAGTGTTAGGGGTAGAGTTATGTAAAAGGTTAGCTTTCGTAGATTCGAGGGTTAGGGTTAGGGTTAGGGTCAGGATTGCCTTTTGGGTTAGAATCGAGTGCATTTAGGGTTAGGGTTAGTGTTGAGATTGACGATTTAGAGTTAGTGTTAGAATCAAGCACATTAGGATTAGAGTTAAGGTTGGAATCCAGTGCATTTAGGGTTAGGATTAGGGTTAGGGTTAGGGTTATGTTTAGGGTGAGGGTTAGAATCGAGTGCATTTAAGGATAGTGTTAGGGTTAGAGTTAGGTATAGGGTTAGCTTTCGTAGAATCGAGGGTTCGTGTTAGGGGTAGGGTTTGAGTCCATTTAGGGGTACGGGAGCAGTGGGTTAGGATTAGGGTTAGGGTTTGTGTTGATAGAATCGAGGTTTAGGGTTAGGCTTAGGGACAGGATAGCATTTTGGGTTAGAATCGAGTGCATTTAGGGTTAGGGTTAGTGTTGAGATTGACGATTTAATGTTAGGCTTAGAATCAAGCACATGAGGGTTAGAGTTATGGTTAGAATCCACTGCATTTAAGCTTAGGGTTAGGGTTAGGGTTATTAGGGTCAGGATTAGAATCGAGAACATTTAAGGATAGTTTTAGGGTTAGAGTGAGGTTGAGGGTTAGATTTCGTAGAATTGAGGGTTAGGGATAGGGTTAGGGTTAGGGTTTGAATCAAGCGCATTTTTAGTGTTAGGGGTTGGGTTAGGGTTCGGGTTAGAGTGCATATAGAGGTAGGGATAGGAGTAGGGTTAGGATTAGGGTTAGGGTTTGTGTTGGTAGAATCGAGGTTTAGGGTTAGGCTTCGGGTCAGGATTGCTTTTTGGGTTAGAGTCGAGTGCATTTAGGGTTAGGCTTAGTTTGAGATTGACGATTGAGTATTAGGGTTATAATCGAGCACATTAGGGTTAGAGTTATGGTTAGAATCCAGAGCACTTAGAGTTAGGATCAGGGTTAGGGTTAGGGTTATGTTCAGGATGAGGGTTAGAATCGAGTGCATTTAAGGATAGTGTTAGGGGTAGGGTTATGGAGAAGGTTAGCTTTCGTAGATTCGAGGGTTAGGGTTAGGGTTAGGGTCAGGATTGCCTTGTGGGTTAGAATCGAGTGCATTTAGGGTTAGGGTTAGTGTTGAGATTGACGATTTAGAGTTAGTGTTAGAATCAAGCACATTAGGATTAGAGTTAAGGTTGGAATCCAGTGCATTTAGGGTTAGGATTAGGGTTAGGGTTAGGGTTATGTTTAGGGTGAGGGTTAGAATCGAGTGCATTTAAGTTTAGTGTTAGGGTCAGAGTTAGGTATAGGGTAAGCTTTCGTAGAATCGAGGGTTAGTGTTAGGGTTAGGGTTAGGGTTAGGATTGGGGTTAGAATCAAGCGCATTTTTAGTGTTAGGGTTGGGGTTAGGGTTAGGGTTTGAGTGCATTTAGGGGTAGGGGTATGAGTAGAGTTAGGATTAGGGTTAAGGTTTGTGTTGGTAGCATCGCGGTTTAGGGTTAGGCTTAGGGTCAGGAATGGCTTTTGGGTTAGAATGCAGTGCATTTAGGCTTAGGGATAGTGTTGAAATTGACGATTTAGTGTTAGGGTTAGAATCGAGCACATTAGGTTTATAGTTATGGTTAGAATACAGTGCATTTAGGGTTAGGATTAGGGTTAGGGTTTGTGTTTTTAGAATCGAAGTTTAGGGTTAGGCTTAGGGACAGGATTGCCTTTTGGGTTAGAATCGAGTGCATTTAGGGTTAGGGTTAGTGTTGAGATTGACGATTTAGTGTTAGGCTTAGAATCAAGCACATGAGGGTTACAGTTATGGTTAGAATCCACTGCATTTAGGCTTAGGGGTAGGGTTAGGGTTATTAGGGTCAGGATTAGAATCGAGAGCATTTAAGGATAGTTTTAGGGTTAGAGTTAGGTTGAGGGTTAGGTTTCGTAGAATTGAGGGTTAGGGTTAGGGTTAGGGTTAGGGTCAGAATCAAGCGCATTTTTAGTGTTAGGGGTTGGGTTAGGGTTAGGGTTAGAGTGCATATAGAGGTAGGGATAGGAGTAGGGTTAGGATTAGGGTTAGGATTTGTCTTGGTAGAATCGAGGTTTAGGGTTAGGCTTCGGGTCAGGATTGCCTTTTGGGTTAGAGTCGAGTGCATTTAGGGTTAGGCTTAGTGTTGAGATTGACGATTGAGTGTTAGGGTTATAATCGAGCACATTAGGGTTCGAGTTATGGTTAGAATCCAGAGCACTTAGAGTTAGGATCAGGGTTAGGGTTAGGGTTCTGTTCAGGATGAGGGTTTGAATCGAGTGCACTTAAGGATAGTGTTTGGGGTAGAGTTATGTAGAAGGTTAGCTTTCGTAGATTCGAGGGTTAGGGTTAGCGTTCGGGTCAGGATTACCTTTTGGGTTAGAGTCGAGTGCATTAGGGTTAGGCTTAGTGTTGAGATTGACGATTGAGTGTTAGGGTTATAATCGAGCACATTAGGGTTCGAGTTATGGTTAGAATCCAGAGCACTTAGAGTTAGGATTAGGGTTAGGGTCAGGATTATGTTCAGGATGACGGTTAGAATCGAGTGCATTTAAGGATAGTGTTAGGGGTAGAGTTTTGTAGAAGGTTAGCTTTCATAGATTCGAGGGTTAGCGTTAGGGTTAGGGTCAGGATTGCCTTCTGGGTTAGAATCGAGTGCATTTAGGGTTAGGGTTAGGGTTGAGATTGACGATTTGGAGTTAGTGTTAGAATCAAGCACATTAGGATTAGAGTTAAGGTTGGAATCCAGTGCATTTAGGGTTAGGATTAGGGTTAGGGTTAGGGTTATGTTTAGGGTGAAGGTTAGAATCGAGTGCATTTAAGGATAGTGTTAGCGTTAGAGTTAGGTATAGGGTTAGCTTTCGTAGAATCGAGGGTTAGTGTTAGGGTTAGGGTTAGGGTTAGGATTAGGGTTAGAATCAAGCGCATTTTTACTGTTAGGATTGGGGTTAGGGTTAGGGTTTGAGTGCATTTAGGGGTACGGGAGGATTGGGTTAGGATTAGGGTTAGGGTTTGTGTTGGTACAATCGAGGTTTAGGGTTAGGCTTCGGGTCAGGATTGCCTTTTGAGTTAGAGTCGAGTGCATTTAGGGTTAGGCTTAGTGTTGAGATTGACGATTGAGTGTTAGGGTTATAATCGAGCACATTAGGGTTAGAGTTATGGTTAGAATCCAGAGCACTTAGAGTTAGGATTATGGTTAGGGTTAGGGTTATGTTCAGGGTGAGGGTTAGAATCGAGTGCATTTAAGGATAGTGTTAGGGGTAGAGTTATGTAAAAGGTTAGCTTTCGTAGATTCGAGGGTTAGGGTTAGGGTTAGGGTCAGGATTGCCTTTTGGGTTAGAATCGAGTGCATTTAGGGTTAGGGTTAGTGTTGAGATTGACGATTTAGAGTTAGTGTTAGAATCAAGCACATTAGGATTAGAGTTAAGGTTGGAATCCAGTGCATTTAGGGTTAGGATTAGGGTTAGGGTTAGGGTTATGTTTAGGGTGAGGGTTAGAATCGAGTGCATTTAAGGATAGTGTTAGGGTTAGAGTTAGGTATAGGGTTAGCTTTCGTAGAATCGAGGGTTCGTGTTAGGGGTAGGGTTTGAGTCCATTTAGGGGTACGGGAGCAGTGGGTTAGGATTAGGGTTAGGGTTTGTGTTGATAGAATCGAGGTTTAGGGTTAGGCTTAGGGACAGGATAGCATTTTGGGTTAGAATCGAGTGCATTTAGGGTTAGGGTTAGTGTTGAGATTGACGATTTAATGTTAGGCTTAGAATCAAGCACATGAGGGTTAGAGTTATGGTTAGAATCCACTGCATTTAAGCTTAGGGTTAGGGTTAGGGTTATTAGGGTCAGGATTAGAATCGAGAACATTTAAGGATAGTTTTAGGGTTAGAGTGAGGTTGAGGGTTAGATTTCGTAGAATTGAGGGTTAGGGATAGGGTTAGGGTTAGGGTTTGAATCAAGCGCATTTTTAGTGTTAGGGGTTGGGTTAGGGTTCGGGTTAGAGTGCATATAGAGGTAGGGATAGGAGTAGGGTTAGGATTAGGGTTAGGGTTTGTGTTGGTAGAATCGAGGTTTAGGGTTAGGCTTCGGGTCAGGATTGCTTTTTGGGTTAGAGTCGAGTGCATTTAGGGTTAGGCTTAGTTTGAGATTGACGATTGAGTATTAGGGTTATAATCGAGCACATTAGGGTTAGAGTTATGGTTAGAATCCAGAGCACTTAGAGTTAGGATCAGGGTTAGGGTTAGGGTTATGTTCAGGATGAGGGTTAGAATCGAGTGCATTTAAGGATAGTGTTAGGGGTAGGGTTATGGAGAAGGTTAGCTTTCGTAGATTCGAGGGTTAGGGTTAGGGTTAGGGTCAGGATTGCCTTGTGGGTTAGAATCGAGTGCATTTAGGGTTAGGGTTAGTGTTGAGATTGACGATTTAGAGTTAGTGTTAGAATCAAGCACATTAGGATTAGAGTTAAGGTTGGAATCCAGTGCATTTAGGGTTAGGATTAGGGTTAGGGTTAGGGTTATGTTTAGGGTGAGGGTTAGAATCGAGTGCATTTAAGTTTAGTGTTAGGGTCAGAGTTAGGTATAGGGTAAGCTTTCGTAGAATCGAGGGTTAGTGTTAGGGTTAGGGTTAGGGTTAGGATTGGGGTTAGAATCAAGCGCATTTTTAGTGTTAGGGTTGGGGTTAGGGTTAGGGTTTGAGTGCATTTAGGGGTAGGGGTATGAGTAGAGTTAGGATTAGGGTTAAGGTTTGTGTTGGTAGCATCGCGGTTTAGGGTTAGGCTTAGGGTCAGGAATGGCTTTTGGGTTAGAATGCAGTGCATTTAGGCTTAGGGATAGTGTTGAAATTGACGATTTAGTGTTAGGGTTAGAATCGAGCACATTAGGTTTATAGTTATGGTTAGAATACAGTGCATTTAGGGTTAGGATTAGGGTTAGGGTTTGTGTTTTTAGAATCGAAGTTTAGGGTTAGGCTTAGGGACAGGATTGCCTTTTGGGTTAGAATCGAGTGCATTTAGGGTTAGGGTTAGTGTTGAGATTGACGATTTAGTGTTAGGCTTAGAATCAAGCACATGAGGGTTACAGTTATGGTTAGAATCCACTGCATTTAGGCTTAGGGGTAGGGTTAGGGTTATTAGGGTCAGGATTAGAATCGAGAGCATTTAAGGATAGTTTTAGGGTTAGAGTTAGGTTGAGGGTTAGGTTTCGTAGAATTGAGGGTTAGGGTTAGGGTTAGGGTTAGGGTCAGAATCAAGCGCATTTTTAGTGTTAGGGGTTGGGTTAGGGTTAGGGTTAGAGTGCATATAGAGGTAGGGATAGGAGTAGGGTTAGGATTAGGGTTAGGATTTGTCTTGGTAGAATCGAGGTTTAGGGTTAGGCTTCGGGTCAGGATTGCCTTTTGGGTTAGAGTCGAGTGCATTTAGGGTTAGGCTTAGTGTTGAGATTGACGATTGAGTGTTAGGGTTATAATCGAGCACATTAGGGTTCGAGTTATGGTTAGAATCCAGAGCACTTAGAGTTAGGATCAGGGTTAGGGTTAGGGTTCTGTTCAGGATGAGGGTTTGAATCGAGTGCATTTAAGGATAGTGTTTGGGGTAGAGTTATGGAGAAGGTTAGCTTTCGTAGATTCGAGGGTTAGGGTTAGCGTTCGGGTCAGGATTACCTTTTGGGTTAGAGTCGAGTGCATTAGGGTTAGGCTTAGTGTTGAGATTGACGATTGAGTGTTAGGGTTATAATCGAGCACATTAGGGTTCGAGTTATGGTTAGAATCCAGAGCACTTAGAGTTAGGATTAGGGTTAGGGTCAGGGTTATGTTCAGGATGACGGTTAGAATCGAGTGCATTTAAGGATAGTGTTAGGGGTAGAGTTTTGTAGAAGGTTAGCTTTCATAGATTCGAGGGTTAGCGTTAGGGTTAGGGTCAGGATTGCCTTTTGGGTTAGAATCGAGTGCATTTAGGGTTAGGGTTAGGGTTGAGATTGACGATTTGGAGTTAGTGTTAGAATCAAGCACATTAGGATTAGAGTTAAGGTTGGAATCCAGTGCATTTAGGGTTAGGATTAGGGTTAGGGTTAGGGTTATGTTTAGGGTGAAGGTTAGAATCGAGTGCATTTAAGGATAGTGTTAGCGTTAGAGTTAGGTATAGGGTTAGCTTTCGTAGAATCGAGGGTTAGTGTTAGGGTTAGGGTTAGGGTTAGGATTAGGGTTAGAATCAAGCGCATTTTTACTGTTAGGATTGGGGTTAGGGTTAGGGTTTGAGTGCATTTAGGGGTACGGGAGGATTGGGTTAGGATTAGGGTTAGGGTTTGTGTTGGTACAATCGAGGTTTAGGGTTAGGCTTCGGGTCAGGATTGCCTTTTGGGTTAGAGTCGAGTGCATTTAGGGTTAGGCTTAGTGTTGAGATTGACGATTGAGTGTTAGGGTTATAATCGAGCACATTAGGGTTAGAGTTATGGTTAGAATCCAGAGCACTTAGAGTTAGGATTATGGTTAGGGTTAGGGTTATGTTCAGGGTGAGGGTTAGAATCGAGTGCATTTAAGGATAGTGTTAGGGGTAGAGTTATGTAAAAGGTTAGCTTTCGTAGATTCGAGGGTTAGGGTTAGGGTTAGGGTCAGGATTGCCTTTTGGGTTAGAATCGAGTGCATTTAGGGTTAGGGTTAGTGTTGAGATTGACGATTTAGAGTTAGTGTTAGAATCAAGCACATTAGGATTAGAGTTAAGGTTGGAATCCAGTGCATTTAGGGTTAGGATTAGGGTTAGGGTTAGGGTTATGTTTAGGGTGAGGGTTAGAATCGAGTGCATTTAAGGATAGTGTTAGGGTTAGAGTTAGGTATAGGGTTAGCTTTCGTAGAATCGAGGGTTCGTGTTAGGGTTAGGGTTTGAGTCCATTTAGGGGTACGGGAGCAGTGGGTTAGGATTAGGCTTAGGGTTTGTGTTGATAGAATCGAGGTTTAGGGTTAGGCTTAGGGACAGGATTGCCTTTTGGGTTAGAATCGAGTGCATTTAGGGTTAGGGTTAGTGTTGAGATTGACGATTTAGTGTTAGGCTTAGAATCAAGCACATGAGGGTTAGAGTTATGGTTAGAATCCACTGCATTTAAGCTTAGGGTTAGGGTTAGGGTTATTAGGGTCAGGATTAGAATCGAGAACATTTAAGGATAGTTTTAGGGTTAGAGTGAGGTTGAGGGTTAGATTTCGTAGAATTGAGGGTTAGGGATAGGGTTAGGGTTAGGGTTTGAATCAAGCGCATTTTTAGTGTTAGGGGTTGGGTTAGGGTTCGGGTTAGAGTGCATATAGAGGTAGGGATAGGAGTAGGGTTAGGATTAGGGTTAGGGTTTGTGTTGGTAGAATCGAGGTTTAGGGTTAGGCTTCGGGTCAGGATTGCTTTTTGGGTTAGAGTCGAGTGCATTTAGGGTTAGGCTTAGTTTGAGATTGACGATTGAGTATTAGGGTTATAATCGAGCACATTAGGGTTCGAGTTATGGTTAGAATCCAGAGCACTTAGAGTTAGGATCAGGGTTAGGGTTAGGGTTATGTTCAGGATGAGGGTTAGAATCGAGTGCATTTAAGGATAGTGTTAGGGGTAGGGTTATGGAGAAGGTTAGCTTTCGTAGATTCGAGGGTTAGGGTTAGGGTTAGGGTCAGGATTGCCTTGTGGGTTAGAATCGAGTGCATTTAGGGTTAGGGTTAGTGTTGAGATTGACGATTTAGAGTTAGTGTTAGAATCAAGCACATTAGGATTACAGTTAAGGTTGGAATCCAGTGCATTTAGGGTTAGGATTAGGGTTAGGGTTAGGGTTATGTTTAGGGTGAGGGTTAGAATCGAGTGCATTTAAGTTTAGTGTTAGGGTCAGAGTTAGGTATAGGGTAAGCTTTCGTAGAATCGAGGGTTAGTGTTAGGGTTAGGGTTAGGGTTAGGATTGGGGTTAGAATCAAGCGCATTTTTAGTGTTAGGGTTGGGGTTAGGGTTAGGGTTTGAGTGCATTTAGGGGTACGGGAGGAGTGGGTTAGGATTATGGTTAGGGTTTGTGTTCGTAGAATCGAGGTTTAGGGTTAGGCTTAGGGTCAGGATGGCATTTTGGATCTGAATCGCGTGTATTTAGGCTTTGGGTTAGTGTTCAAAGTGACGATTTAGTGTTAGGGTTTGAATCGAGCACATTTAGGGTTAGAGTTATGGTTAGAATTCAGTGCATTTAGGGTTAGGGTTAGCGTTAGGCTTAGGGTCAGGGTTAAAATCGAGAGCATTTAAGGATAGTGCTAGGGTTAGAGTTAGGTTTAGCGTTCGCTTTCGTAGAATCGAGGGTTAGGCTTAAGGTTAGGCTTAGGCTTAGGCTTAGGGTTAGAGTCAGGCGCATTTTTAGTATTGTGGTTTTCGTCAGGGTATGGCTTAGAGTGCATTTAGGGGTAGGGGTATGAGTAGAGTTAGGATTAGGGTTAAGGTTTGTGTTGGTAGCATCGAGGTTTAGGGTTAGGCTTAGGGTCAGGAATGGCTTTTGGGTTAGAATGCAGTGCATTTAGGCTTAGGGATAGTGTTGAAATTGACGATTTAGTGTTAGGGTTAGAATCGAGCACATTAGGTTTATAGTTATGGTTAGAATACAGTGCATTTAGGGTTAGGATTAGGGTTAGGGTTTGTGTTTTTAGAATCGAAGTTTAGGGTTAGGCTTAGGGACAGGATTGCCTTTTGGGTTAGAATCGAGTGCATTTAGGGTTAGGGTTAGTGTTGAGATTGACGATTTAGTGTTAGGCTTAGAATCAAGCACATGAGGGTTACAGTTATGGTTAGAATCCACTGCATTTAGGCTTAGGGGTAGGGTTAGGGTTATTAGGGTCAGGATTAGAATCGAGAGCATTTAAGGATAGTTTTAGGGTTAGAGTTAGGTTGAGGGTTAGGTTTCGTAGAATTGAGGGTTAGGGTTAGGGTTAGGGTTAGGGTCAGAATCAAGCGCATTTTTAGTGTTAGGGGTTGGGTTAGGGTTAGGGTTAGAGTGCATATAGAGGTAGGGATAGGAGTAGGGTTAGGATTAGGGTTAGGATTTGTCTTGGTAGAATCGAGGTTTAGGGTTAGGCTTCGGGTCAGGATTGCCTTTTGGGTTAGAGTCGAGTGCATTTAGGGTTAGGCTTAGTGTTGAGATTGACGATTGAGTGTTAGGGTTATAATCGAGCACATTAGGGTTCGAGTTATGGTTAGAATCCAGAGCACTTAGAGTTAGGATCAGGGTTAGGGTTAGGGTTCTGTTCAGGATGAGGGTTTGAATCGAGTGCATTTAAGGATAGTGTTAGGGGTAGAGTTATGGAGAAGGTTAGCTTTCGTAGATTCGAGGGTTAGGGTTAGCGTTCGGGTCAGGATTACCTTTTGGGTTAGAGTCGAGTGCATTAGGGTTAGGCTTAGTGTTGAGATTGACGATTGAGTGTTAGGGTTATAATCGAGCACATTAGGGTTCGAGTTATGGTTAGAATCCAGAGCACTTAGAGTTAGGATTAGGGTTAGGGTCAGGATTATGTTCAGGATGACGGTTAGAATCGAGTGCATTTAAGGATAGTGTTAGGGGTAGAGTTTTGTAGAAGGTTAGCTTTCATAGATTCGAGGGTTAGCGTTAGGGTTAGGGTCAGGATTGCCTTTTGGGTTAGAATCGAGTGCATTTAGGGTTAGGGTTAGGGTTGAGATTGACGATTTGGAGTTAGTGTTAGAATCAAGCACATTAGGATTAGAGTTAAGGTTGGAATCCAGTGCATTTAGGGTTAGGATTAGGGTTAGGGTTAGGGTTATGTTTAGGGTGAAGGTTAGAATCGAGTGCATTTAAGGATAGTGTTAGCGTTAGAGTTAGGTATAGGGTTAGCTTTCGTAGAATCGAGGGTTAGTGTTAGGGTTAGGGTTAGGGTTAGGATTAGGGTTAGAATCAAGCGCATTTTTACTGTTAGGATTGGGGTTAGGGTTAGGGTTTGAGTGCATTTAGGGGTACGGGAGGATTGGGTTAGGATTAGGGTTAGGGTTTGTGTTGGTACAATCGAGGTTTAGGGTTAGGCTTCGGGTCAGGATTGCCTTTTGGGTTAGAGTCGAGTGCATTTAGGGTTAGGCTTAGTGTTGAGATTGACGATTGAGTGTTAGGGTTATAATCGAGCACATTAGGGTTAGAGTTATGGTTAGAATCCAGAGCACTTAGAGTTAGGATTATGGTTAGGGTTAGGGTTATGTTCAGGGTGAGGGTTAGAATCGAGTGCATTTAAGGATAGTGTTAGGGGTAGAGTTATGTAAAAGGTTAGCTTTCGTAGATTCGAGGGTTAGGGTTAGGGTTAGGGTCAGGATTGCCTTTTGGGTTAGAATCGAGTGCATTTAGGGTTAGGGTTAGTGTTGAGATTGACGATTTAGAGTTAGTGTTAGAATCAAGCACATTAGGATTAGAGTTAAGGTTGGAATCCAGTGCATTTAGGGTTAGGATTAGGGTTAGGGTTAGGGTTATGTTTAGGGTGAGGGTTAGAATCGAGTGCATTTAAGGATAGTGTTAGGGTTAGAGTTAGGTATAGGGTTAGCTTTCGTAGAATCGAGGGTTCGTGTTAGGGTTAGGGTTTGAGTCCATTTAGGGGTACGGGAGCAGTGGGTTAGGATTAGGGTTAGGGTTTGTGTTGATAGAATCGAGGTTTAGGGTTAGGCTTAGGGACAGGATTGCCTTTTGGGTTAGAATCGAGTGCATTTAGGGTTAGGGTTAGTGTTGAGATTGACGATTTAGTGTTAGGCTTAGAATCAAGCACATGAGGGTTAGAGTTATGGTTAGAATCCACTGCATTTAAGCTTAGGGTTAGGGTTAGGGTTATTAGGGTCAGCATTAGAATCGAGAACATTTAAGGATAGTTTTAGGGTTAGAGTTAGGTTGAGGGTTAGATTTCGTAGAATTGAGGGTTAGGGATAGGGTTAGGGTTAGGGTTTGAATCAAGCGCATTTTTAGTGTTAGGGGTTGGGTTAGGGTTCGGGTTAGAGTGCATATAGAGGTAGGGATAGGAGTAGGGTTAGGATTAGGGTTAGGGTTTGTGTTGGTAGAATCGAGGTTTAGGGTTAGGCTTCGGGTCAGGATTGCTTTTTGGGTTAGAGTCGAGTGCATTTAGGGTTAGGCTTAGTTTGAGATTGACGATTGAGTATTAGGGTTATAATCGAGCACATTAGGGTTAGAGTTATGGTTAGAATCCAGAGCACTTAGAGTTAGGATCAGGGTTAGGGTTAGGGTTATGTTCAGGATGAGGGTTAGAATCGAGTGCATTTAAGGATAGTGTTAGGGGTAGGGTTATGGAGAAGGTTAGCTTTTGTAGATTCGAGGGTTAGGGTTAGGGTTAGGGTCAGGATTGCCTTGTGGGTTAGAATCGAGTGCATTTAGGGTTAGGGTTAGTGTTGAGATTGACGATTTAGAGTTAGTGTTAGAATCAAGCACATTAGGATTAGAGTTAAGGTTGGAATCCAGTGCATTTAGGGTTAGGATTAGGGTTAGGGTTAGGGTTATGTTTAGGGTGAGGGTTAGAATCGAGTGCATTTAAGTTTAGTGTTAGGGTCAGAGTTAGGTATAGGGTAAGCTTTCGTAGAATCGAGGGTTAGTGTTAGGGTTAGGGTTAGGGTTAGGATTGGGGTTAGAATCAAGCGCATTTTTAGTGTTAGGGTTGGGGTTAGGGTTAGGGTTTGAGTGCATTTAGGGGTACGGGAGGAGTGGGTTAGGATTATGGTTAGGGTTTGTGTTCGTAGAATCGAGGTTTAGGGTTAGGCTTAGGGTCAGGATGGCATTTTGGATCTGAATCGCGTGTATTTAGGCTTTGGGTTAGTGTTCAAAGTGACGATTTAGTGTTAGGGTTTGAATCGAGCACATTTAGGGTTAGAGTTATGGTTAGAATTCACTGCATTTAGGGTTAGGGTTAGCGTTAGGCTTAGGGTCAGGGTTAAAATCGAGAGCATTTAAGGATAGTGCTAGAGTTAGAGTTAGGTTTAGCGTTCGCTTTCGTAGAATCGAGGGTTAGGCTTAAGGTTAGGCTTAGGCTTAGGCTTAGGGTTAGAGTCAGGCGCATTTTTAGTATTGTGGTTTTCGTCAGGGTATGGCTTAGAGTGCATTTAGGGGTAGGGGTATGAGTAGAGTTAGGATTAGGGTTAAGGTTTGTGTTGGTAGCATCGAGGTTTAGGGTTAGGCTTAGGGTCAGGAATGGCTTTTGGGTTAGAATGCAGTGCATTTAGGCTTAGGGATAGTGTTGAAATTGACGATTTAGTGTTAGGGTTAGAATCGAGCACATTAGGTTTATAGTTATGGTTAGAATACAGTGCATTTAGGGTTAGGATTAGAGTTAGGGTTTGTGTTTTTAGAATCGAAGTTTAGGGTTAGGCTTAGGGACAGGATTGCCTTTTGGGTTAGAATCGAGTGCATTTAGGGTTAGGGTTAGTGTTGAGATTGACGATTTAGTGTTAGGCTTAGAATCAAGCACATGAGGGTTACAGTTATGGTTAGAATCCACTGCATTTAGGCTTAGGGGTAGGGTTAGGGTTATTAGGGTCAGGATTAGAATCGAGAGCATTTAAGGATAGTTTTAGGGTTAGAGTTAGGTTGAGGGTTAGGTTTCGTAGAATTGAGGGTTAGGGTTAGGGTTAGGGTTAGGGTCAGAATCAAGCGCATTTTTAGTGTTAGGGGTTGGGTTAGGGTTAGGGTTAGAGTGCATATAGAGGTAGGGATAGGAGTAGGGTTAGGATTAGGGTTAGGGTTTGTGTTGGTAGAATCGAGGTTTAGGGTTAGGCTTAGGGTCAGAATTGCCTTTTGGGTTAGAGTCGAGTGCATTTAGGGTTAGGCTTAGTGTTGAGATTGACGATTGAGTGTTAGGGTTATAATCGAGCACATTAGGGTTCGAGTTATGGTTAGAATCCAGAGCACTTAGAGTTAGGATCAGGGTTAGGGTTAGGGTTCTGTTCAGGATGAGGGTTTGAATCGAGTGCATTTAAGGATAGTGTTTGGGGTAGAGTTATGTAGAAGGTTAGCTTTCGTACATTCGAGGGTTAGGGTTAGCGTTCGGGTCAGGATTACCTTTTGGGTTAGAGTCGAGTGCATTAGGGTTAGGCTTAGTGTTGAGATTGACGATTGAGTGTTAGGGTTATAATCGAGCACATTAGGGTTCGAGTTATGGTTAGAATCCAGAGCACTTAGAGTTAGGATTAGGGTTAGGGTCAGGATTATGTTCAGGATGACGGTTAGAATCGAGTGCATTTAAGGATAGTGTTAGGGGTAGAGTTTTGTAGAAGGTTAGCTTTCATAGATTCGAGGGTTAGCGTTAGGGTTAGGGTCAGGATTGCCTTTTGGGTTAGAATCGAGTGCATTTAGGGTTAGGGTTAGGGTTGAGATTGACGATTTGGAGTTAGTGTTAGAATCAAGCACATTAGGATTAGAGTTAAGGTTGGAATCCAGTGCATTTAGGGTTAGGATTAGGGTTAGGGTTAGGGTTATGTTTAGGGTGAAGGTTAGAATCGAGTGCATTTAAGGATAGTGTTAGCGTTAGAGTTAGGTATAGGGTTAGCTTTCGTAGAATCGAGGGTTAGTGTTAGGGTTAGGGTTAGGATTAGGGTTAGAATCAAGCGCATTTTTACTGTTAGGATTGGGGTTAGGGTTAGGGTTTGAGTGCATTTAGGGGTACGGGAGGATTGGGTTAGGATTAGGGTTAGGGTTTGTGTTGGTACAATCGAGGTTTAGGGTTAGGCTTCGGGTCAGGATTGCCTTTTGGGTTAGAGTCGAGTGCATTTAGGGTTAGGCTTAGTGTTGAGATTGACGATTGAGTGTTAGGGTTATAATCGAGCACATTAGGGTTAGAGTTATGGTTAGAATCCAGAGCACTTAGAGTTAGGATTATGGTTAGAGTTAGGGTTATGTTCAGGGTGAGGGTTAGAATCGAGTGCATTTAAGGATAGTGTTAGGGGTAGAGTTATGTAAAAGGTTAGCTTTCGTAGATTCGAGGGTTAGGGTTAGGGTTAGGGTCAGGATTGCCTTTTGGGTTAGAATCGAGTGCATTTAGGGTTAGGGTTAGTGTTGAGATTGACGATTTAGAGTTAGTGTTAGAATCAAGCACATTAGGATTAGAGTTAAGGTTGGAATCCAGTGCATTTAGGGTTAGGATTAGGGTTAGGGTTAGGGTTATGTTTAGGGTGAGGGTTAGAATCGAGTGCATTTAAGGATAGTGTTAGGGTTAGAGTTAGGTATAGGGTTAGCTTTCGTAGAATCGAGGGTTCGTGTTAGGGTTAGGGTTTGAGTCCATTTAGGGGTACGGGAGCAGTGGGTTAGGATTAGGGTTAGGGTTTGTGTTGATAGAATCGAGGTTTAGGGTTAGGCTTAGGGACAGGATTGCCTTTTGGGTTAGAATCGAGTGCATTTAGGGTTAGGGTTAGTGTTGAGATTGACGATTTAGTGTTAGGCTTAGAATCAAGCACATGAGGGTTAGAGTTATGGTTAGAATCCACTGCATTTAGGCTTAGGGTTAGGCTTACGGTTAGGGTTATTAGGGTCAGGATGAGAATCGAGAGCATTTAAGAATAGTTTTAGGGTTAGGGTTAGGGTTAGGGTAAGGGTTAAAATCGAGAGCATTTAAGGATAGTGCTAGGGTTAGAGTTAGGTTTAGCGTTCGCTTTCGTAGAATTGAGGGTTCGGCTTAGGGTTCGGCTTATTGTGAGGGTTAGGGTTAGAATGAAGCACGGTTTTAGTGTTAGCGTTAGGGTGAGGGTTAGGGTTAAAGTGCTTTTAGGGCTAGTGGTAGCGGTAGGGTTAGAATTAGGCTTAAGGTTTGTGTTGGTAGAATCGAGGTTTAGGTTTAGCCTTAGGGTCAGGATTGCATTTTGGATCTGAATGGCGTGTATTTAGGCTTTGGGTTAGTGTTCAAATTGACGATTTAGTGTTAGGGTTTAAATCGAGTACATTGAGGCTTAGAGTTATGGTTAGAATTCAGTGCCTTTAGGGTTAGGGTTAGGGTTAGGGTCAGGGTTAAAATCGAGAGCATTTAAGGATAGTGCTAGGGTTAGAGTTAATTTTAGGGTTCGCTTTCGTAGAATCGAGGGTTAGGCTTAAGGTTAGGCTTAGGCTTAGGGTTAGGGTTAGAATCAGGCGCATTTTTAGTGTTGTGGTTTTCGTCAGGGTATGACTTAGAGTGCATTTAGGTTTAGGGGTATGAGTAGAGTTAGGATTAGGGTTAAGGTTTGTGTTAGTAGAATCGAGGTTTAGGGTTAGTCTTAGGGTCAGGAATGGATTTTGGGTTCGAATCCAGTGCATTTAGGGTTAGGGATAGTGTTGAAATTGACGATTTAGTGTTAGGGTTCGAATCGAGCACATTAGGGTTATAGTTATGGTTAGAATACAGTGCATTTAGGGTTAGGATTAGGGTTAGGGTGTGTGTTTTTAGAATCGAAGTTTAGGGTTAGGCTTAGGGACAGGATTGCCTTTAGGGTTAGAATTGAGTGCATTTAGGGTTAGGGGTAGTGTTGAGATTGACGATTTAGTGTTAGGGTTATAATCGAGCACATTAGGGTTATAATTATGGTTAGAATACAGTGCATTTAGGGTTGGGATTAGGGTTAGGGTTATTAGGGTGAGGATTAGAATCGAAAGCATTTAAGGATAGTGCTAGGGTTAAAGTTAGGTTTAGGGTTAGCTTTCGTAGAATCGAGGGTTAGTCTTAGGGTTAGGCTTAGGGTGAGGGTTAGGGTTAGAATCAAGCACAGTTTTAGTGTTAGCGTTTGTGTGAGGGTTAGGGTTAAAGTGCTTTTAGGGCTAGTGGTAGGGGTAGGGTGAGGATTAGGGTTAAGGTTTGTGTTGGTAGAATCGAGGTTTCGGTTTAGGCTTAGGGTCAGGATTGCATTTTGGATCTGAATCACGTGTATTTAGGCTTTGGGTTAGTGTTCAAATTGACGATTTAGTGTTAGGGTTTGAATCGAGCACATTTAGGGTTAGAGTTATGGTTAGAATTCAGTGCATTTAGGGTTAGGGTTAGGGTTAGGGTCAGGGTTCAAATCGAGAGCATTTAAGGATAGTGCTAGGGTTAGAGTTAGGTTTAGCGTTCGCTTTCGTAGAATCGAGGGTTAGGCTTAAGGTTAGGCTTAGGCTTAGGGTTAGGGTTAGAATCAGGCGCATTTTTAGTGTTGTGGTTTTCGTCAGGGTATGGCGTAGAGTGCATTTAGTGGTAGGGGTATGAGTAGAGTTAGGATTAGGGTTAAGGTTTGTGTTGGTAGAATCGAGGTTTACGGTTAGGTTTAGGGTCAGAAATGGCTTTTGGGTTAGAATCCAGTGCATTTAGGCTTAGGGATAATGTTGAAATTGACGATTTAGTGTTAGGGTTAGAATCGAGTACATTAGAGCGATAGTTATGGGTAGAATATAGAGCATTTAGGGTTAGGATTAGGGTTAGAGTTTGTATTTTTAGAATCGAAGTTTAGGGTTCGGCTAAGGGACAGGATTGCCTTTTGGGTTAGAATCGAGTGCATTTAGGGTTAGGGTTAGTGTTGAGATTGACGATTTAGTGTTAGGCTTAGAATCAAGCACATGAGGGTTAGAGTTATGGTTAGAATCCACTGCATTTAGGCTTAGGGTTAGGCTTACGGTTAGGGTTATTAGGGTCAGGATTAGAATCGAGAGCATTTAAGAATAGTTTTAGGGTTAGAGTTAGGTTTAGGGTTAGGTTTCATAGAATTGATTGTTAGGGTTAGGGTTAGGGTTAGGGTTAGAATCAACCACATTTTTAATGTTAGGGGTTCGGTTAGGGTTAGGGTTAGAGGGCATATAGAGGTAGGGATAGGAGTAGGGTTAGGATTAGGGTTAGGGTTTGTGTTGGTAGAATCGAGGTTTAGGGTTAGGCTTAGGGTCAGGATTGCCTTTTGGGTTAGAGTCTAGTGCATTTAGGGTGACGCTTAGTGTTGAGATTGACGATTTAGTGTTAGGGTTATAATCGAGCACATTAGGGTTAGAGTTATGGTTCGAATCTAGTGCACATAGGGTGAGGATTAGGGTTAGGGTTAGGGTTATGTTCAGGGTTAGGGTTAGAATCGAGTGCATTTAAGGATGGTGATAGGGGTAGAATTATGTAAAAAGTTAGCTTTCCTAGAATCAAGGGATAGGGCTAGCGTTAGCGTCAGGATTGCCTTTTGGGTTAGAATCGAGTGCATTTAGGGTTAGGGTTAGTGTTCAGATTGACGATTTAGATTTAGTGTTAGAATCAAGCACATTAGGATTAGAGTTAAGGTTGGAATCCAGTGCATTTAGGGTTAGGATTAAGGTCAGGGTTAGGGTTATGTTTAGGGTGAGAGTTAGAATCGAGTGCATTTAAGAATAATGTTAGGGTTAGAGTTAGGTACAGGGTTAGCTTTCATAGAATCGAGGGTCAGTGTTCGAATTAGAGTTAGGGCAAGGGTTAGGGTTAGAATCAAGTGCATTTTTAGTGTTAGGGTTGGGGTTAGGTTTAGGGTTTGAGTGCATTTAGGAGTAGGGGAGGAGTTGAGTTAGGATTAGGCTTAGGGTTTGTGTTGGTTGAATCGAGGTTTTGGGTTAGGCTTAGGGTCAGGAAATCATTTTGGGTAATAATTCAGAGCATTTAGGCTTAGGGATAGTGTTGAAATTGATGCTTTAGTTTTAGCGTTAGAATCAAGCACATTTAGGGAAAGAGTTATGATTAAAATTCAGTGCATTTAGTGTTAGGGTTAGGGTTAGGGTTAGGTTTAGGGTCAGAGTTAGAATCGAGAGCATTTAAGGATAGTGCTAGGGTTAAAGTTAGGTTTAGGGTTACCTTTCGTAGAATCGAGGGTTAGGCTTAGGGTGAGGGTTAGGGTTAGAATCAAGCACAGTTTTAGTGTTAGCGTTAGGGTGAGGGTTAGGGTTAAAGTTCTTTTAGGGCTAGTGGTAGGGGTAGGGTTAGGATTAGGGTTAAGGTTTGTGTTGGTAGAATCGAGGTTTACGTTTAGGCTTAGGGTCAGGATTGCATTTTGGATCTGCATCGCGTGTATTTAGGCTTTGGGTTAGTGTTCAAATTGACGATTTAGTGTTAGGGTTTGAATCGAGCACATTTAGGGAAAGAGTTATGATTAGAATTCAGTGCATTTAAGGTTAGGGTTAGGGTTAGGGTTAGGGTCAGGGTTCAAATCGAGAGCATTTAAGGATAGTGCTAGGGTTACAGTTAGGTTTAGCGTTCGCTTTCGTAGAATCGAGGGTTAGGCTTAAGGTTAGGCTTAGGCTTAGGGTTAGGGTTAGAATCAGGCGCATTTTTAGTGTTGTGGTTTTCGTCAGGGTATGGCTTAGAGTGCATTTAGGCGTAGCGGTATGAGAAGAGTTAGGATTAGGGTTAAGGTTTGTGTTGGTAGAATCGAGGTATAGGGTTAGTCTTAGGGTCAGGAATGGCTTTTGGGTTAGAATGCAGTGCATTTAGGCTTAGGGATAGTGTTGAAATTGACGATTTAGTGTTAGGGTTAGAATCGAGCACATTAGGGTTATAGTTATGGTTAGAATACAGTGCATTTAGGGTTAGGATTAGGGTTAGCGTTTGTGTATTTAGAATCGAAGTTTAGAGTTAGGCTTAGGGACAGGATTGCCTTTTGGGTTAGAATCGAGTGCATTTAGGCTTAGGGTTAGTGGTGCGATTGACGATTTATTGTTAAGCTTAGAATCAAGCACATGAGGGTTAGAGTTATGGTTAGAATCCGCTGCATTTAGGCTTAGGGTTAGGCTTACGATTAGGGTTATTAGGGTGAGGATCAGAATCGAGAGAATTTAAGGATAGTTTTTGGGTTAGAGTTAGGTTTACGGGTAGGTTTCGTAGAATTGAGGTTAGGGTTAGGGTTAAGGTTAGGGTTAGAATCAAGCACATTTTTAGTGTTAGGGGTTGGGTTAGGGTTAGGATTAGAGTGCATATAGAGGTAGGGATAGGAGTAGGGTTTGGATTAGTGTTAGGGTTTGTGTTGGTAGAATCGAGGTTTAGGGTTAGGCTTAGGGTCAGGATTGCCTTTTGGGTTAGAGTCGCGTGCATTTAGGGTTAGGCTTAGTGTTGAGATTGACGATTGAGTGTTAGGGTTATAATTGAGCACATTAGGGTTAGAGTTATGGTTAGAATCCAGTGCATTTAGGGTTAGAATTAGGGTTAGGGTTAGGGTTATGTTCAGGGTGAGGGTAAGAATCGAATGCATTTAAGGATAGTGTTAGGGGTAGAGTTATATATAAGGTCAGCTTTCGTCGAATCGAGGGTTAGGGTTAGGGTTAGGGTCAGGATTGCCTTTTGGGTTAGAATCGAGTACATTTAGGATTAGGGTTAGTGTTGGGATTGACGATTTAGAGTTAGTGTTAGAATCAAGCACATTAGGGTTAAATTTATGGTTAGAATCCAGTGCATTTAGAGTTTGGATTAGGGTTAGGATTAGGGTTACGTTTAGGGTGAGGGTTAGAATCGAGTGCATTTAAAGATAGTGTTAGGGTTAAAGTTAGGTGTAGGGTTAGCTTTCATAGAATCGACGGTCAGTGTTCGGGTTAGAATTAGGGTAAGGATTAGGGTTAGAATCAAGTGCATTTTTAGTGTTAGGGTTGGGGTTAGGGTTAGGGTTTGGGTGCATTTCGGGGTAGGGGAGGAGTTGGGTTAGGATTAGGGTTAGGGTTTGAGTTGGTAGAATCGAGGTTTTGTGTTTGGCTTAGGGTCAGGAGAGCATTTTGGGTCATAATTCAGAGCATTTAGGCTTAGGGTTAGTGTTGAAATTGATGATTTAGTTTTAGCGTTAGAATCAAGCACATTTAGGGATAGAGTTATGATTAGAATTCAGTGCATTTAGGGTTAGGGTTAGGGTTAGAGTTAGAGTTAGGGTTAGGGTTAGGTTTAGGGTCAGGGTTAGAATCGAGAGCATTTAAGGATTGTGCTAGGGTTAGAGTTAGGTATAGGGCTAGCTTTCGTAGAATGGAGCGTTAGGCTTAGGGTTAGGTTTAGGGTGAGGGTTAGGGTTAGAATCAAGCACAGTTTTAGTGTTAGCGTTAGGGTGAGGGTTAGGGTTAAAGTGCTTTTAGGGCTAGTGGTAGGGGGAGGGTTAGGATTAGGGTTAAGGTTTGTGTTGGTAGAATCGAGGTTTAGGTTTAGGCTTATTGTCAGCATTGCATTTTATATCATAATCGAGTGTATTTAGGCTTTGAGTTAGTGTTCAAATTGACGATTTAGTGTTAGGGTTTGAATCGAGCACATTTAGGGTTAGAGTTATGGTTAGACTTCAGTGCATTTTAGGTTAGGGTTGGGGTTAGCGTTAGGGTCAGGGTTAAAATCGAGAGCATTTAAGGACAGTGCTATGGTTAGAGTTAGGTTTAGCGTTCGCTTTCGTAGAATCGAGGGTTTGGCTTAAGGTTAGGCTTAGGCTTAGGGTTAGGGTTAGAATCAGGCGCATTTTTAGTGTTGTGGTTTTCGTCAGGGTATGGCTTAGAGTGCATTTAGGGGTAGGGGTATGAGTAGAGTTAGGATTAGGGTTAAGGTTTGTGTTGGTAGAATCGAGGTTTAGGGTTAGTCTTAGGGTCAGGAATGGCTTTTGCGTTAGGATCCAGTGCATTTAGTCTTAGGGATAGTGTTGAAAGTGACCATTTAGTGTTAGGGTTCGAATCGAGCACATTAGGGTTAGAGTTATGGTTAGAATTCAGTGCATTTAGGGTCAGGATTAGGGTTAGGGTTTGTGTTTTTAGAGTCAAAGTTTAGGGTTAGGCTTAGGGACAGGATTGCCTTTTGGGTTAGAATCGAGTGCATTTAGGGTTAGGGTTAGTGTTGAGATTGACGATTTAGTGTTAGGCGTAGAATCAAGCACATGAGGGTTAGAGTTATGGTTAGAATCCACTGCATTTAGGCTTAGGGTTAGGGTGACTGTTATTAGGGTCAGGATTAGAATCGAGAGCATTTAAGGATAGTGTTAGGGTTAGAGTTAGGTTTAGGATTAGGTTTCGTAGAATTGAGGGTTGGGGTTAGGCTTAGGGTTAGGGTTAGGGTTAGAATCAGGCGCATTTTTCGTGTTCTGGTTTTCGTTAGGGTTTGGCTTAGAGTGCATTTAGGGCTAGGGGTAGGAGTAGGGTTAGGATTAGGGTTAAGGTTTGTGTTGGTACAATCGAGGTTTCGGTTTAGGCTTAGAGTCAGGATTGCATTTTGGATCTGGATCGAATGTATTTAGGCTGTGGTTTAGTGTTCAAATTGACGATTTAGTGTTAGGGTTTGAATCGAGCACATTTAGGGTTAGAGTTATGGTTAGAATTCAGTGCATTTAGGGTTAGGGTTAGGGTTAGGGTTAGAGTCAGGGTTCAAATCGAGAGCATTTAAGGATAGTGCTAGGGTTCGAGTTAGGTTTAGCGTTCGCTTTCGTAGAATCGAGGGTTTGGCTTAAGGTTAGGCTTAGGCTTAGGGTTAGGGTTAGAATCAGGCGCATTTTTAGTGTTGTGGTTTTCGTCAGGGTATGGCTTAGAGTGCATTTAGGGGTAGGGGTATGAGTAGAGTTAGGATTAGGGTTAAGGTTTGTGTTGGTAGAATCGAGGATTAAGGTTAGGCTTAGGGTCAGGTATGGCTTTTGGGTTAGAATCCAGTGCATTTAGGCTTAGGCATAGTGTTGAAATTGACCATTTAGTGTTAGGGTTAGAATCGAGCACATTAGGGTTATAGTTATGGTTAGTATACAGTGCATTTAGGGTTAGAATTAGGGTTAGGGTTTGTGTTTTTAGAATCGAAGTTTAGGGTTAGGCTTAGGGACAGGATTGCCTTTTGGGTTAGAATCGAGTGCATTTAGGGTTAGGGTTAGTGTTGAGATTGACGATTTAGTGTTAGGCTTAGAATCGAGCACATTTAGGGTTAGAGTTATGGTTAGAATCCACTTCATTTAGGCTTAGGGTTAGGGTTAGGGTTATTAGGGTCAGGATTAGAATCGAGAGCATTTAAGGATAGTGTTAGGGTTAGAGTTAGGTTGAGGGTTAGGTTTTGTTGAATTGAGGGTTAGGGTTAGGGTTAAGGTTAGGGTTAGAATCAAGCGCATTTTTAGTGTTAGGGGTTGGGTCAGGGTTAGGGTTAGAGTGCATATAGAGGTAGGGATAGGAGTAGGGTTAGGATTAGGGTTAGGGTTTGTGTTGGTAGAATCGAGGTTTAGGTTTAGGCTTAGGGTCAGGATTGCCTTTTGGGTTAGAGTCGAGTGCATTTAGGGTTAGGCTTGGTGTTGAGATTGACGATTGAGTGTTAGAGTTATAATCGAGCACATTAGGGTTAGAGTTATGGTTAGAATCCAGTGCATTTAGGGTTAGGATTAGGGTTAGGGTTAGGGTTATGTTCAGGGTGAGGGTAAGAATCGAATGCATTTAAGGATAGTGTTAGGGGTAGAGTTATGTATAAGGTTAGCTTTCGTCGAATCGAGGGTTAGGGTTAGGGTTAGGGTCAGGATTGCCTTTTGGGTTAGAATCGAGTGCATTTAGGATTAGGGTTAGTGTTGGGATTGACGATTTAGAGTTCGTGTTAGAATCAAGCACATTAGGGTTAAATTTATGGTGAGAATCCAGTGCATTTAGGGTTTGGATTAGGGTTAGGATTAGGGTTACGTTTAGGGTGAGGGTTAGAATCGAGTGCATTTAAAGATAGTGTTAGGGTTAGAGTTATGTGTAGGGTTAGCTTTCATAGAATCGATGGTCAGTGTTCGGGTTAGAATTAGGGTAAGGATTAGGGTTAGAATCAAGTGCATTTTTAGTGTTAGGGTTGGGGTTAGGTTTAGGGTTTGGGTGCATTTCGGGGTAGGGGAGGAGTTGGGTTAGGATTAGGGTTAGGGTTTGAGTTGGTAGAATCGAGGTTTTGTGTTTGGCTTAGGGTCAGGAGAGCATTTTGGGTCATAATTCAGAGCATTTAGGCTTAGGGTTAGTGTTGAAATTGATGATTTAGTTTTAGCGTTAGAATCAAGCACATTTAGGGATAGAGTTATGATTAGAATTCAGTGCATTTAGGGTTAGGGTTAGGGTTAGGGTTAGAGTTGGGGTTATTGTTAGGTTTAGGGTCAGGGTTAGAATCGAGAGCATTTAAGGATTGTGCTAGGGTTAGAGTTAGGTATAGGGCTAGCTTTCGTAGAATCGAGCGTTAGGCTTATTGTTAGGCTTAGGGTGAGGGTTAGGGTTAGAATCAAGCATAGTTTTAGTGTTAGCGTTAGGGTGAGGGTTAGGGTTAAAGTGCTTTTAGGGCTAGTGGCAGGGGTAGGGTGAGGATTAGGGTTAAGGTTTGTGTTGGTAGAATCGAGGTTTAGGTTTAGGCTTAGGGTCAGAATTGCATTTTGGATCAGAATCGAGTGTATTTAGGCTTTGAGTTAGCGTTCAAACTGACGATTTAGTGGTAGGGTTTGAATCGAGCACATTTAGGGTTAGAGTTATGGTTAAAATTAAGTGCATTTAGGGTTAGTGTTAGCGTGAGGGTGAGTGTTAGGGTTAAAGTGCTTTTAGGGCTAGTGGTAGGGGTAGGGTGAGGATTAGGGTTAAGGTTTGTGTTCGTAGAATCGAGGTTTAGGTTTAGGCTTTGGGTCAGAATTGCATTTTGGATCAGAATCGAGTGTATTTAGGCTTTGAGTTAATGTTCAAATTAACGATTTAGTGTTAGGGTTTGAATCGAGCACATTTAGGGTTAGAGTTATGGTTAGACTTCAGTGCATTTAAGGTTAGGGTTAGGGTTAGGGTTAGGGTCAGGGTTGAAATCGAGAGCATTTAAGGATAGTGCTAGGGTTAGAGTTAGGTTTAGCGTTCGCTTTCGTAGAATCGAGGGTTAGACTTAAGGTTAGGCTTAGGCTTAGGGTTAGGGTTAGAATCAGGCGCATTTTTAGTGTTGTGGTTTTCGTCAGGGTACGGCTTAGAGTGCATTTAGGGGTAGGGGTATGAGTAGATTTAGGATTAGGGTTAAGGTTTGTGTTGGTAGAATCGAGGTTTATGGTTAGTCTTAGGGTTAGTAATGGCTTTTGCGTTAGGATCCAGTGCATTTAGGCTTAGGGATAGTGTTGAAATTGACCATTTAATGTTAGGGTTCGAATCGAGCACATTAGGGTTATAGTTATGATTAGAATACAGTGCATTTAGTGTCAGGATTAGGGTTAGTGTTTGTGTTTTTAGAGTCGAAGTTTAGGGTTAGGCTTAGGGACAGGATTGCCTTTTGGGTTAGAATCGAGTGCATTTAGGATTAGGGTTAGTGTTGGGATTGACGATTTAGAGTTCGTGTTAGAATCAAGCACATTAGGGTTAAATTTATGGTGAGAATCCAGTGCATTTAGAGTTTGGATTAGGGTTAGGATTAGGGTTACGTTTAGGGTGAGGGTTAGAATCGAGTGCATTTAAAGATAGTGTTAGGGTTAGAGTTAGGTGTAGGGTTAGCTTTCATAGAATCGAGGGTCAGTGTTCGGGTTAGAATTAGGGTAAGGATTAGGGTTAGAATCAAGTGCATTTTTAGTGTTAGGGTTGGGGTTAGGGTTAGGGTTTGGGTGCATTTCGGGGTAGGGGAGGAGTTGGGTTAGGATTAGGGTTAGGGTTTGAGTTGGTAGAATCGAGGTTTTGTGTTTGGCTTAGGGTCAGGAGAGCATTTTGGGTCATAATTCAGAGCATTTAGGCTTAGGGTTAGTGTTGAAATTGATGATTTAGTTTTAGCGTTAGAATCAAGCACATTTAGGGATAGAGTTATGATTAGAATTCAGTGCATTTAGGGTTAGGGTTAGGGTTAGAGTTAGAGTTAGGGTTAGGGTTAGGTTTAGGGTCAGGGTTAGAATCCAGAGCATTTAAGGATTGTGCTAGGGTTAGAGTTAGGTATAGGGCTAGCTTTCGTAGAATGGAGCGTTAGGCTTAGGGTTAGGTTTAGGGTGAGGGTTAGGGTTAGAATCAAGCACAGTTTTAGTGTTAGCGTTAGGGTGAGGGTTAGGGTTAAAGTGCTTTTAGGGCTAGTGGTAGGGGGAGGGTTAGGATTAGGGTTAAGGTTTGTGTTGGTAGAATCGAGGTTTAGGTTTAGGCTTATTGTCAGCATTGCATTTTGGATCATAATCGAGTGTATTTAGGCTTTGAGTTAGTGTTCAAATTGACGATTTAGTGTTAGGGTTTGAATCGAGCACATTTAGGGTTAGAGTTATGGTTAGACTTCAGTGCATTTTAGGTTAGGGTTGGGGTTAGCGTTAGGGTCAGGGTTAAAATCGAGAGCATTTAAGGACAGTGCTATGGTTAGAGTTAGGTTTAGCGTTCGCTTTCGTAGAATCGAGGGTTTGGCTTAAGGTTAGGCTTAGGCTTAGGGTTAGGTTTAGAATCAGGCGCATTTTTAGTGTTGTGGTTTTCGTCAGGGTATGGCTTAGAATGCATTTAGGGGTAGGGGTATGAGTAGAGTAAGGATTAGGGTTAAGGTTTGTGTTGGTAGAATCGAGGTTTAGGGTTAGTCTTAGGGTCAGGAATGGCTTTTGCGTTAGGATCCAGTGCATTTAGTCTTAGGGATAGTGTTGAAAGTGACCATTTAGTGTTAGGGTTCGAATCGAGCACATTAGGGTTAGAGTTATGGTTAGAATTCAGTGCATTTAGGGTCAGGATTAGGGTTAGGGTTTGTGTTTTTAGAGTCAAAGTTTAGGGTTAGGCTTAGGGACAGGATTGCCTTTTGGGTTAGAATCGAGTGCATTTAGGGTTAGGGTTAGTGTTGAGATTGACGATTTAGTGTTAGGCGTAGAATCAAGCACATGACGGTTAGAGTTATGGTTAGAATCCACTGCATTTAGGCTTAGGGTTAGGGTGACTGTTATTAGGGTCAGGATTAGAATCGAGAGCATTTAAGGATAGTGTTAGGGTTAGAGTTAGGTTTAGGATTAGGTTTCGTAGAATTGAGGGTTGGGGTTAGGCTTAGGGTTAGGGTTAGGGTTAGAATCAGGCGCATTTTTCGTGTTCTGGTTTTCGTTAGGGTTTGGCTTAGAGTGCATTTAGGGCTAGGGGTAGGAGTAGGGTTAGGATTAGGGTTAAGGTTTGTGTTGGTACAATCGAGGTTTCGGTTTAGGCTTAGAGTCAGGATTGCATTTTGGATCTGAATCGAATGTATTTAGGCTGTGGTTTAGTGTTCAAATTGACGATTTAGTGTTAGGGTTTGAATCGAGCACATTTAGGGTTAGAGTTATGGTTAGAATTCAGTGCATTTAGGGTTAGGGTTAGGGTTAGGGTTAGAGTCAGGGATCAAATCGAGAGCATTTAAGGATAGTGCTAGGGTTCGAGTTAGGTTTAGCGTTCGCTTTCGTAGAATCGAGGGTTAGGCTTAAGGTTAGGCTTAGGGTTAGAATCAGGCGCATTTTTAGTGTGGTTTTCGTCAGGGTATGGCTTAGAGTGCATTTAGGGGTAGGGGTATGAGTAGAGTTAGGATTAGGGTTAGGGTTTGTGTTGGTAGAATCGAGGTTTAGGGTTAGGCTTAGGGTCAGAATTGCCTTTTGGGTTAGAGTCGAGTGCATTTAGGGTTAGGCTTAGTGTTGAGATTGACGATTGAGTGTTAGGGTTATAATCGAGCGCATTAGGGTTAGAGTTATGGTTAGAATCCAGTGCATTTAGGGTTAGGATTAGGGTTAGGGTTAGGGTTATGTTCAGGGTGAGGGTAAGAATCGACTGCATTTAAGGATAGTGTTAGCGGTAGAGTTATGTATGAGGTTAGCTTTCGTCGAATCGAGGGTTAGGGTCAAGATTGCCTTTTGGGTTAGAATCGAGTGCATTTAGGATTAGGGTTATTGTTGGGATTGACGATTTAGAGTTAGTGTTAGAATCAAGCACATTAGGGTTAAATTTATGGTTAGAATACAGTGCATTTAGGGTTTGGATTAAGGTTAGGGTTAGGGTTACGTTTAGTGTGAGGGTTAGAATCGAGTGCATTTAAAGATAGTGTTAGGGTAAGAGTTAGGTATAGGGTTAGCTTTCATAGAATCGAGGGTGAGTGTTCGGGTTACAATTAGGGTAAGGATTGGTGTTAGAATCAAGTGAATTTTTAGTGTTAGGGTTGGGGTTAGGGTTAGGGTTTGGGTTCATTTCGGGGTAGGGGAGGAGTTGGGTTAGGATTAGGGTTAGGGTTTGAGTTGGTAGAATCGAGGTTTTGTGTTTGGCTTAGGGTCAGGAGAGCATTTTGGGTCATAATTCAGAGCATTTAGGCTTAGTGTTAGTGTTGAAATTGATGATTTAGTTTTAGCGTTAGAATCAAGCACATTTAGGGATAGAGTTATGATTAGAATTCAGTGCATTTAGGGTTAGGGTTAGGGTCAGGGTTAGAGTTGGGTTTAGGGTTAGGTTTAGGGTCAGAGTAAGAATCGAGAGCATTTAAGGATTGTGCTAGGGTTAGAGTTAGGTATAGGGCTAGCTTTCGTAGAATCGAGCGTTAGGCTTAGGGTTAGGTTTAGGGTGAGGGTTAGGGTTAGAATCAAGCACAGTTTTAGTGTTAGCGTTAGGGTGAGGGTTAGGGTTAAAGTGCTTTTAGGGCTAATAGTAGTGGTAGGGTGAGGATTAGGGTTAAGGTTTGTGTTGGTAGAATGAAGGTTTAGGTTTAGGCTTAGGGTCAGGATTGCATTTTGGATCAGAATCGAGTGTATTTAGGCTTTGAGTTAGTGTTCAAATTGACGATTTAGTGTTAGGGTTTGAATCGAGCACATTTAGGGTTAGTGTTATGGTTAGACTTCAGTGCATTTAAGGTTAGGGTTAGGGTTAGGGTTAGGGTCAGGGTTCAAATCGAGAGCATTTAAGGATAGTGCTAGGGTTAGAGTTAGGTTTAGCTTTCGCTTTCGTAGAATCGAGGGTTAGTCTTAAGGTTAGGCTTAGGCTTAGGGTTAGGGTTAGAATCAGGCGCATTTTTAGTGTTGTGGTTTTCGTCAGGGTATGGCTTAGAGTGCATTTAGGGGTAGCGGTATGAGATGAGTTAGGATTAGGGTTAAGGTTTGTGTTGGTAGAATCGAGGTTTAGGGTTAGTCTTAGGGTCAGGAATGGCTTTTGCGTTAAGATCCAGTGCATTTAAGCTTAGGGATATTGTTGAAATTGACGATTTAGTGTTAGGGTTCGAATTGAGCACATTAGGGTTATAGTTATGGTTAGAATACAGTACATTTAGGGTCAGAATTAGGGTTAGTGTTTGTGTTTTTAGAGTCGAAGTTTAGGGTTAGGGTTAGGGACAGGATTGCCTTTTGGGTTAGAATCGAGTGCGTTTAGGGTTAGGGTTAGTGTTGAGATTGACGATTTAGTGTTAGGCGTAGAATCAAGCACATGAGGGTTAGCGTTATGGTTAGAATCCACTGCATTTAGGCTTAGGGTTAGGGTTAGGGTTATTAGGGTCAGGATTAGAATCGAGAGCATTTAATGGTAGTGTTAGGGTTAGAGTTAGGTTTAGGATTGGGTTTCGTAGAATTGAGGGTTGGGGTTAGGCTTAGGGTTAGGGTTAGGGTTAGAATCAGGCTCATTTTTCGTGTTCTGGTTTTCGTTAGGTTTGGCTTAGAGTGCATTTAGGGCTAAGGGTAGGAGTAGGGTTAGGATTAGGGTTAAAGTTTGTGTTGGTAAAATCGAGGTTTAGGTTTAGTCTTAGGGTCAGGATTGCATTTTGGATCTGAATCGAATGTATTTAGGCTGTGGTTTAGTGTTCAAATTGACGATTTAGTGTTAGGGTTTGAATCGTGCACATTTAGGGTTAGAGTTATGGTTAGAATTCAGTGCATTTAGGGTTAGGGTTAGGGTTAGGGTTAGGGTCAGGGTTCAAATCGAGAGCTTTTAAGGATAGTGCTAAGGTTAGAGTTAGGAATAGGATTAGCTTTCGTAGAATCGAGGGTCAGTGTCAGAGTTAAGGTTAGGGTTAGGATTAGGGTTAGAATAAAGCGCATTTTTAGTGTTAGGGTTGGGGTTAGGGTTAGGGTTTGAGTGCATTTAGGGGTAGGGGAGGAGTTGGGTTAGGATTAGGGTTAGGGTTTGTGTTGGTTGAATCGAGGTTTTGGGTTAGGCTTAGTGTCAGGAGAGCATTTTGGGTCATAATTCAGAGCATTTAGGCTTAGGGTTAGTGTTGAAATTGACGATTTAGTTTTAGCGTTAGAATCAAGCACATTTAGGGATAGAGTTATGGTTAGAATTCGTTAGGGTTACGGTTAGTGTTAGGGTTAGGGGTATGGTTAGAATGCATTTAGCGGTAGGGGTTGGGGCACGATTAGAATTAACGTTAGGGTTAGTGTTGGTAGAATCGTGGTTTAGGGTTAGGCTCAGGGTCAGGATTGCCTTTTGGCTTAGAATCGAGTGCATTTAGGCTCAAGGTTACTGTTGAGATTGACGAATTAGTGTTAGTGTTAGAATCAAGAACATTACAGTTAGAGTTATGGTTAGAATCCAGTGCATTTAGGGTTAGGCTTAGGCTTAGTGTTACGGTTATGTTTAGGTTGAGGGTTTGAATCGAGTGCATTTAAGGGTAGTGTTAGGGTTAGAGATAGGTTTAGTCTTAGCTTTCGTAGAATCGAGGGTTAGGCTTCGGGTTAGGGTTTGCGTTAGGGTTAGGGTTGGAATCAGGCGCAATTTTAGTGTTATGGTTGGGGATAGGGTATGACTTAGAGTGCATTTAGCAGTAGGAGTAGGAGCAGGGTTAGGATTAGGGTTAAGGTTTGTGTTGGTAGAATCGAGGATTAAGGTTAGGCTTAGGGTCAGGATTGCCTTTTGGGTTAGAATCGAGTGCATTTCGGGTTAGAGTCAGTGTTGAAATTGACGATTTAGTATTAGGGTTAGAATCGAGCACATTAGGGTTAGAGTTATGGTCAGAATCCAGTGCATTTAGGGTTAGGGATAGGGTTAGGATAACGGTTATGTTTAGGGTGAGAGTTAGAATCGAGTGCATTTAAGAATAGTGTTAGGGTTAGAGTTAGGTTATGGTTAGCTTTCTTAGAATCGATGGTTAGGGTTCGGGTTCGCGTTAGGGTTAGGGTTAGGGTTAGAGTTAGGGTTTAAATCAAGGGCATTTTTAGTGCTAAGGTTATGGTTAGGGTTAGAGGGCATTCAGGGGTAGGGGTAGGAGTAGGGTTAGGATGAGGGTTATTTTTTTGTTGGTAGAATTGAGGTTCAGTCTTAGGGTTAGCGTCAGGATTGCCTTTTGGGTTAGAATCGAGTGCATTTAGGGTTACAGTTAGTGCTGAGATTGACGATTTAGTGTCAAGGTTAGAAACGAGCACATTAGCGTTAGAGTTATGGTTAGAATCTAATGCATTTACGGTTAGGACTAGGGTTATGGTTGTGAGGGTCAGGGTATGAATCGAGAGTGTTTAAGGATCGTGTTAGTGTTAGAGTTAGGTTTAGGGTTAGCTTTCGTAGAATTGAGGGTTAGGGTTAGGTTTAGGGTTCGGCTTCGGTTTAGAATCAAGCGCATTTTTAGTGTTAGGGTTGGGGTAGCCTTACGATTAGAGTGCATTTAGGGGTAGGGGTAGGAGTAGGGTTAGGATTAGGGTTAGGGTTTGTGTTGGTAGAATCGAGGTTTAGGGTTAGGCTTAGGGTAAGGATAGCCTTTTGTGTTAGAATCGAGTGCATTCCGGGTTAGAGTTAGTGATGAAATTGACGATTTAGTGTTAGGGTTAGAAGCGAGCACGTTTAGGGTTAGAGTTATGGTTAGAATTCGTTAGGGTTAGGGTTAGGGGTAGGGGTAGGGTAGGGATGAGAATCACGCGCATTTCTAGTGTTAGGGTTAGGGTTAGTGTTAGGGTTAGAGTACATTTAGAGGCAGGGGTAGCGGTAGGATTAGGATTTGGGTTAGGGTTTGTGTTGGTAGAATCGAGGTTTAGGTTTAGGCTTAGGGTCAGGATTGCATTTTGGATCATAATCGAGTGTATTTAGGCTTTGGGTCAGTGTTCAAATTGACGATTTAGTGTTATGGTTTGAATCGAGCACATTTAGGGTTAGAGTTATGCTTAGAATTCAGTGTATTTAGGGTTAGGGTTAGGGTTAGGGGTAGGGTTAGGGTTAGGTTTAGGGTCAGGGTTAGAATCGAGAGCATTTAAGGATAGTGCTAGGGTTAGAGTTAGGTTTAAGGTTAGCTTTCGTAGAATCGAGGGTTAGGCTTAGGGTTAGGCTTAGGGCGAGGGTTAGGGTTAGAATGAAGCACAGTTTTACTGTAAGCGTTAGGGTGAAGGTTAGGGTTAAAGTGCTTTTAGGGCTAGTGGTAGGAGTAGGGTTAGGATTAGGGTTAAGGTTTGTGTTGGTAGAATCGAGGTTGAGGTTTAGGCTTAGGGTCAGGATTGCATTTTGTATCAGAATCGAGCGTATTTAGGCTTTGGGTTAGTGTTCAAATTGACGATTTACTGTTAGGGTTCGAATCGAGCACATTTAGGGTTAGAGTTATGGTTAGAATTCAGTGCATTTAGGGTTAGGGTTAGGGTTAGGGTTAGGTTTAGGGTCAGTGTTAAAATGAAGAGCATTTAAGGATAGTGCTAGGGTTAGAGTTAGGTTTAGGGCTCGCTTTCGTAGAATCGAGGGTTAGGGTTAAGGTTCGGCTTAGGCTTAGTGTTAGGGTTAGGGTTAGAATCAGGCGCATTTTTAGTGTTCTGGTTTTCGTTAAGGTATGGCTTAGAGGGCATTTAGGTGTAGGGGTAGGGGTAGGGTTAGGATTAGGGTTAGGGTTTGTGTTTTTAGAATCGAAGTTTAGGGTTAGGCTTAGGGTCAGGATTGCCTTTTGGGTTAGAATCGAGTGCATTCCGGGTTAGAGTTAGTGATGAGATTGACGATTTAGCGTTAGGGTTAGAATCGAGCACATTTAGGGTTAAAGTTTTGGTTAGAATTCGTTAGGGTTAGGGTTAGTGATAGGGGTAGGGGTACGGTTAGAGAGCATTTAGGGGGAGGGGGTAGGGATAGGGTTAGGATTAGGGTTAGGGTTTGTGTTTTTAAAATCGAAGTTTACGGTTAGGCTTAGGGTCAGGATTGCCTTTTGGGTTAGAATCGAGTGCATTTAGGGTTAGAGTTAGTGATGAGATTGACGATTTAGCGTTAGGGTTAGAATCGAGCACATTTAGGGTTAAAGTTTTGGTTAGAATTCGTTAGGGTTAGGGTTAGTGATAGGGGTAGGGGTACTGTTAGAGAGCATTTAGGGGGAGGGGTAGGGATAGGGTTAGGATTAGGGTTAGGGTTTGTGTTTTTAGAATCGAAGTTTACGGTTAGGCTTAGGGTCAGGATTGCCTTTTGGGTTAGAATCGAGTGCATTTAGGGTTAGGGTTAGTGTTGCGATTGACGATTTAGTGTTAGGCTTAGAATCCAGCACATTAGGGTTAGAGTAATGGTTCGAATCCCCTGCATTTAGGCTTAGGGTTAGGGTTAGGGTAATTAGGGTCAGGATTAGAATCGAGAGCATTTAAGGATAGTGTTAGGGTTGGAGTTAGGTTTAGGGTTAGGTTTCCTAGAATTGAGCGTTAAGGTTAGGGTTAGGGTTAGTGTTAGGGTTAGAATCAAGCGCATTTTTAGGGTTAGGGGTTGGGTTAGGGTTAGGGTTAGAGTGCATATAGATGTAGGGATAGGAGTAGGGTTAGGAATAGGGTTAGGGTTTGTGTTGGTAGAATCGAGGTTTAGGGTTAGGCTTAGGGTCAGGATTGCCTTTTGGGTTAGAATCGAGTGCATTTAGGGTTAGGCTTAGTGTTGAGATTGACGATTGAGTGTTAGGGTTATAATCGAGAACATTAGGGTTATAGTTATGGTTACAATCCAGTGCATTTAGGGTTAGGATTAGGGTTAGGGTTAGGGTTATGTTTAGGGTGAGGGTTAGAATCGAGTGCATTTAAGGATAGTTTTAGGGTTAGAGTTAGGTACAGGGTTAGCTTTCATAGAATCGAGGGTCATTGTTCAGGTTAGAGTTAGGGTTAGGATTAGGGCTAGAATGAAGTGCATGTTTAATGTTAGGGTTGGGGTTAGGGTTAGGGTTTTTGTTGGTAGAATTGAGGTTCAGGCTTAGGCTAAGGGTCAGGATTGCCTTTTGGGTTAGAATCGAGTGCATTTAGGGTTACAGTTAGTGTTGAGATTGACGATTTAGTGTTAAGGCTAGAAACGAGCACATTAGCGTTAGAGTTATGGTTAGAATCTAATGCATTTAGGATTAGGATTAGGGTAAGGGTAATTAGGGTCAGGGTTTGAATCGAGAGTATTTAAGGATCGTGTTAGTGTTAGAGTTAGGTTTAGGGTTAGCTTTCGTAGAATCGAGGGTTAGGGTTAGGGTTAGGGTTCGGGTTCGGTTTATAATCAAGCGCATTTTAAGTATTAGGGTTTGGGTAGGCTTACGATTAGAGTGTATTTTGGGGTAGGGGTCGGAGAAGGGTTAGGATTAGGGTTACGGTGTGTGGTGGTAGAATCGAGGTTTAGGGTTAGGCTTAGGGTCAGGATTGCCTTTTGGGTTAGAATCGAGTGCATTCCGGGTTAGAGTTAGTGATGAGATTGACGATTTAGCGTTAGGGTTAGAATCGAGCACATTTAGGGTTAAAGTTTTGGTTAGTATTCGTTAGGGTTAGGGTTAGTGATAGGGGTAGGGGTACAGTTAGAGAGCATTTAGGGGGAGGGGTAGGGATAGGGTTAGGATTAGGGTTAGGGTTTGTGTTTTTAGAATCGAAGTTTACGGTTAGGCTTAGGGTCAGGATTGCCTTTTGGGTTAGAATCGAGTGCAATTAGGCTGAGGGTTAGTGTTGAAATGGATGAGTTAGTGCTACGGTTAGAAACGATCACATTTATTGTTAGAGTTATGGTGAGAATTCGTTATTGTTAGCATTAGAGTTTCTTTTCGTAGAATCGAGGTTTAGGCTTAGGCTTAGTGTCGGGGTTGCATTTTGGTTCGAATAGAGTGCATTTAGGCTTAGGGTTAGTGTTGAAATTGACGAGTTAGTGTTAGGGTTAGAAGCGAGCACATTTAGATTTAGAGTTAAGGTAAGAATTGGTTTGGGATAGGGCTAGGGTTTGTGTTCATTGAATCGAGGTTTAGCGTTAGGCTTAGAGTCAGGATTGCATTTTGATTAGAATCGAGTGCATTTAGGCTTAGGGTTAGTGTTGAAATGGACGAGTTAGTGTTAGCGTTAGACACGAACACATTTAGGGTTAGAGTTACGGTTACAATTCGTTTGGGATAGGGCTAGGGTTTTTGTTCATAGAATCGAGTTTTAGCGTTAGGCTTAGAGTCAGGATTGCATTTTGGTTCGAATAGAGTACATTTAGGCTTAGGGTTAGTGTTGAAATTGACGACTTAGTGTTAGGGTTATGAAGGAACACAATCAGGGTTATAGTTATTGTGAGAATTCTTTATAGTTAGTATTAGAGTATTTTCGTAGAATCGAGGTTTAGGCTTAGGTTTTGTGTCATGATTGCATTTTGGTTAGAACAGAGTGCATTTAGGCTTAGGGTTAGTGTTGAAATTGACGAGTTAGTGTTAGGGGCAGAAACGAACACATTTAGGGATAGAGTTACATTTAGAATTCTTTTGGGATAGGGCTACTGTTTTTGTTCGTAGAATCGAGGTTTAGTTTAGGCTTAGTGTCAGGATTGCATTTTGGTTAGAATCGAGTGCATTTAGGCTGACGGTTAGTGTTGAAATTGACGAGTTAGTGTTAGGGTTAGAATCGAGCACATTTAGGGTTAAGAGTTATTGTGAGAATTCGTTATAGTTAGTATTAGAGTTTTTTTCGTAGAATCGAGGTTTAAGCTTAGGCTTAGTGTCAGGATTGCATTTTGATTAGAATCGAGTGCATTTAGGCTTAGGGTTAGTGTTGAAATGGACGAGTTAGTGTTAGGGTTACTAAACGATCACATTTATTGTTAGAGTTATGGTGAGAATTCGTTATTGTTAGCATTAGAGTTTTTTTCATAGGATCGAGGTTTAGGGTTAGGCTTAGTGTCAGGATTGCAGTTTGATTAGAATCGAGTGCATTTATGCTTAGAGTTAGTGTTGCAATTGACAAGTTAGTGTTAGCGTTAGAAACGAACACATTTAGGGTTAGAGTTACGGTTAGAATTCGTTTGGTATAGGGCTAAGGTTTTTGTTCATTAAATCGAGGTTTAGGGTTAGGCTTAGTGTCAGGATTGCATTTTGGTTAGAATCGAGTGCATTTAGGCTGAGGGTTAGTGTTGAAATGGACGAGTTAGTGCTACGGTTAGAAACGATCACATTTAGGGTTAGAGTTATTGTGAGAATTAGTTAGAGTTACTATTAGAGTTTTTTTCGTAGAATCGAGGTTTAGGCTCAGGCTTAGTGTAAGGATTGCATTTTGGTTAGAATAGAGTGCATTTAGGCTTAGGGTTAGTGTTGAAATTGACGACTTAGTGTTAGGGTTAGAAACGAGCACATTTAGGGTTAGAGTTATGGTGAGAATTCGTTATAGTTAGTATTAAAGTTTTTTTCGTAGAATCGAGGTTTAGGCTTAGGCTTAGTGTCAGGATTGCATTTTGGTTAGAATCGAGTGCATTTAGGCTTAGGGTTAGTGTTGAAATGGACAAGTTAGTGTTAGGGTTAGAAACGAACACATTTATGGTTAGAGTTACGGTTACAATTCGTTTGGGATAGGGCCAGGGTTTTTGTTCATAGTTTCGAGGTTTAGCGTTAGGCTTAGTGTCAGGATTGCATTTTGGTTAGAATAGAGTGCACTTAGGCTTAGGGTTAGTGTTGAAATTGACGACTTAGTGTTAGGGTTAGAAAGTAACACATTTAGGGTTATAGTTATTGTGAGAATTCGTTATAGTTAGTATTAGAGTATTTTCGCAGAATCGAGGTTTACGCTTAGGCTTAGTGTCATGATTGCATTTTGGTTAGAATAGAGTGCATTTAGGCTTAGGGTTAGTGTTGAAATTGACGAGTTAGTGTTAGGGGTAGAAACGAACACATTTAGGGTTAGAGTTACGTTTAGAATTCGTTTGGGATAGGGCCAGGGTTTTTGTTCATAGAATCGAGGTTTAGCTTTAGGCTTATTATCAGCATTGCATTTTGGTTAGAATAGAGTGCATTTAGGTTTAGGGTTAGTGTTGAAATTGAAGAGTTCTTGTTAGGGTTAGAAAGGAACACATTTAGGGTTATTGTTATTGTGAGAATTCGTTATAGTTAGTATTAGAGTATTTTCGTAGTATCGAGGTTTAGGCTTAGACATAGTGTCAGGATTTCATTTTGGTTAGAATCGAGTGCATTTAGGGTGAGGGTTAGTGTTGAAATGGACGAGTTAGTGTTAGCGTTAGAAACGAGCACATTTAGGGTGAGAGTTATGGTGAGAATCGGTTATAGTTAGTATTAGAGTTTTTTTTCATAGAATCAACGTTTAGGCTTAGGCTTAGTGTCAGGATTGCATTTTGGTTAGAATCGAGTGCATTTAGGCTGAGGGTTAGTGTTGAAATGGACGAGTTAGTGTTAGGGTTAGAAACGGTCACATTTAGGGTTAGAGTTATGGTGAGAATTCGTTATAGTTAGTATTAGAGGTTTTTTTCGTACAATCGAGGTTTAGGCTTAGGCTTAGTGTCAGGATTGCGTTTTGGTTAGAATAGAGTGCATTTAGGCTTAGGGTTAGTGTTGAAATGGACGAGTTAGTGTTAGGGTTAGAAACGAACACATTTAGGGTTAGAGTTATGGTGAGAATTCGTTATAGTTAGTATTAGAGTATTTTCGTAGAATCGAGGTTTAGGTTTAGGCTTAGTGTCATGATTGCATTTTGGGTAGACTAGAGTTCATTTAGGCTTAGGGTTAGTGTTGAAATGGACGAGTTAGTGTTAGGGTTAGAAACGAACACATTTAGAGTTAGAGTTAAACTGAGAATTCGTTTGGGATAGGGCTAGGGTTTTTTTCATAGGATCGAAGTTTAGGGTTAGGCTTAGTGTCAGGATTGCATTGTGGTTGGAATAGAGTGCATTTAGGCTTAGGGTTAGGGTTGAAATGGACGAGTTAGTGTTAAGGTTAGAAAGGAGCACATTTAGGGTTAGAGTTATGGTGAGAATTCGTTATAGTTAGTATTAGAATTTTTTCTCGTAGAATCGAGGTTTAGGCTTAGGCTTAGTGTCAGGATTGCATTTTGCTTAGAATAGAGTGCATTTAGGCTTAGGGATAGTGTTGAAATGGATGAGTTAGTGTTAGGGTTAGAAACGAGAACATTTAGTTTTAGAGTTATGGTGAGAATTCGTTATAGTTAGTATTAGAGTTTTTTTCGTAGAATCGAGGTTTAGGCTTAGGCTTAGTGTCCGGATTGCATTTTGGTTAGTATCGAGTACATTTACTCTTAGGGTTAGGGTTGAAATGGACGAAATAGTGTTAGCGTTAGAAACGAACATATTTAGGGTTAGAGGTACGGTTAGAATTCGTTTTGGATAGGGCTAGGGTTTTTGTTCATTGATTCGAGGTATAGCGTTAGGCTTAGAGTCAGGATTGCATTTTGGTTAGAATCGAGTGCATTTAGGCTTAGGGTTAGTGTTGAAATGGACGAGTTAGTGTTAGGGTTAGAAACGAACACATTTAGGGTTAGAGTTATGGTGAGAATTCGTTATAGTTAGTATTAGAGTATTTTCGTAGAATCGAGGTTTAGGTTTAGGCTTAGTGTCATGATTGCATTTTGGGTAGAATAGAGTTCATTTAGGCTTAGGGTTAGTGTTGAAATTGACGAATTAGTGTTAGGGTTAGAAACGAACACATTTAGAGTTAGAGTTAAGCTGAGAATTCGTTTGGGATAGGGCTAGGGTTTTTTCATAGGATCGAAGTTTAGGGTTAGGCTTAGTGTCAGGATTGCATTGTGGTTGGAATAGAGTGCATTTAGGCTTAGGGTTAGGGTTGAAATGGACGAGTTAGTGTTAGGGTTAGAAAGGAGCACATTTAGGGTTAGAGTTATGGTGAGAATTCGTTATTGTTAGTATTAGAGGTTTTTTTCGTAGAATCGAGGTTTAGCGTTAGGCTTAGTGTCAAAATTGCATTTTGGTTAGAATAGAGTGCATTTAAGCTGAGGGTTAGTGTTGAAATGGAGGAGTTAGTGTTAGGGTTAGAAACGAACACATTTATGGTTAGAGTTACGGTTACAATTCGTTTGGGATAGGGCCAGGGTTTTTGTTCATAGTTTCGAGGTTTAGCGTTAGGCTTAGTGTCAGGATTGCATTTTGGTTAGAATAGAGTGCACTTAGGCTTAGGGTTAGTGTTGAAATTGACGACTTAGTGTTAGGGTTAGAAAGTAACACATTTAGGGTTATAGTTATTGTGAGAATTCGTTATAGTTAGTATTAGAGTATTTTCGCAGAATCGAGGTTTACGCTTAGGCTTAGTGTCATGATTGCATTTTGGTTAGAATAGAGTGCATTTAGGCTTAGGGTTAGTGTTGAAATTGACGAGTTAGTGTTAGGGGTAGAAACGAACACATTTAGGGTTAGAGTTACGTTTAGAATTCGTTTGGGATAGGGCTAGGGTTTTTGTTCGTAGAATCGAGGTTTAAGGTTAGGCTTAGTGTCAGGATTGCATTTTGGTTAGAATAGAGTGCATTTAGGCTTAGGGTTAGTGTTGAAATTGACGAGTTAGTGTTAGGGTTAGAATCGAGCACATTTAGACTTAGAGTTAAAGTGAGAATTCGTTTGGGATAGGGCTAGGGTTTTTTTTCATAGGATCGAGGTTTAGGGTTAGGCTTAGTGTCAGGATTGCATTTTGGTTAGAATCGAGCGTAATTAGGCTGAGGATTATTGTTGAAATGGACGAGTTAGTGTTATGGTTAGAAACGATCACATTTAGGGTTATAGTTATTGTGAGAATTCGTTAGAGTTAGTATTAGAGTATTTTCCTAGAATCGAGATTTAGGTTTAGGCTTAGTGTCAGGATTGCATTTTGGTTAGAATCGAGTGCATTTTGGCTGAGGGTTACTGTTGAAATGGACGAGTTAGTGTTAGGGTTAGAAACGATCACATTTAGGGTTAGAGTTACGGTTACAATTCGTTTGGGATAGGGCTAGGGTTTTTGTTCATAGAATCGAGGTTTAGCATTAGGCTTACTGTCAGGATTGCATTTTGGTTAGTATAGAGTGCATTTAGGCTTAGAGTTAGTGTAGAAATTGACGAGTTAGTGTTAGGGTTAGAAACGATCACATTTAGGGTTAGAGTTATTGTGAGAATTCGTTATAGTTAGTATTAGAGTATTTTCGCAGAATCGAGGTTTACGCTTAGGCTTAGTGTCATGATTGCATTTTGGTTAGAATAGAGTGCATTTAGGCTTAGGGTTAGTGTTGAAATTGACGAGTTAGTGTTAGGGTTAGAATCGAGCACATTTAGACTTAGAGTTAAAGTGAGAATTCGTTTGGGATAGGGCTAGGGTTTTTTTCATAGGATCGAGGTTTAGGGTTAGGCTTAGTGTCAGGATTGCATTTTGGTTAGAATCGAGCGTAATTAGGCTGAGGATTATTGTTGAAATGGACGAGTTAGTGTTATGGTTAGAAACGATCACATTTAGGGTTATAGTTATTGTGAGAATTCGTTAGAGTTAGTATTAGAGTATTTTCCTAGAATCGAGATTTAGGTTTAGGCTTAGTGTCAGGATTGCATTTTGGTTAGAATCGAGTGCATTTTGGCTGAGGGTTACTGTTGAAATGGACGAGTTAGTGTTAGGGTTAGAAACGAACACATTTATGGTTAGAGTTACGGTTACAATTCGTTTGGGATAGGGCCAGGGTTTTTGTTCATAGTTTCGAGGTTTAGCGTTAGGCTTAGTGTCAGGATTGCATTTTGGTTAGAATAGAGTGCACTTAGGCTTAGGGTTAGTGTTGAAATTGACGACTTAGTGTTAGGGTTAGAAAGTAACACATTTAGGGTTATAGTTATTGTGAGAATTCGTTATAGTTAGTATTAGAGTATTTTCGCAGAATCGAGGTTTACGCTTAGGCTTAGTGTCATGATTGCATTTTGGTTAGAATAGAGTGCATTTAGGCTTAGGGTTAGTGTTGAAATTGACGAGTTAGTGTTAGGGGTAGAAACGAACACATTTAGGGTTAGAGTTACGTTTAGAATTCGTTTGGGATAGGGCCAGGGTTTTTGTTCATAGAATCGAGGTTTAGCTTTAGGCTTATTATCAGCATTGCATTTTGGTTAGAATAGAGTGCATTTAGGTTTAGGGTTAGTGTTGAAATTGAAGAGTTCTTGTTAGGGTTAGAAAGGAACACATTTAGGGTTATTGTTATTGTGAGAATTCGTTATAGTTAGTATTAGAGTATTTTCGTAGTATCGAGGTTTAGGCTTAGACATAGTGTCAGGATTTCATTTTGGTTAGAATCGAGTGCATTTAGGGTGAGGGTTAGTGTTGAAATGGACGAGTTAGTGTTAGCGTTAGAAACGAGCACATTTAGTGTGAGAGTTATGGTGAGAATTGGTTATAGTTAGTATTAGAGTTTTTTTTCATAGAATCAACGTTTAGGCTTAGGCTTAGTGTCAGGATTGCATTTTGGTTAGAATCGAGTGCATTTAGGCTGAGGGTTAGTGTTGAAATGGACGAGTTAGTGTTAGGGTTAGAAACGGTCACATTTAGGGTTAGAGTTATGGTGAGAATTCGTTATAGTTAGTATTAGAGGTTTTTTTCGTACAATCGAGGTTTAGGCTTAGGCTTAGTGTCAGGATTGCGTTTTGGTTAGAATAGAGTGCATTTAGGCTTAGGGTTAGTGTTGAAATGGACGAGTTAGTGTTAGGGTTAGAAACGAACACATTTAGGGTTAGAGTTATGGTGAGAATTCGTTATAGTTAGTATTAGAGTATTTTCGTAGAATCGAGGTTTAGGTTTAGGCTTAGTGTCATGATTGCATTTTGGGTAGACTAGAGTTCATTTAGGCTTAGGGTTAGTGTTGAAATGGACGAGTTAGTGTTAGGGTTAGAAACGAACACATTTAGAGTTAGAGTTAAACTGAGAATTCGTTTGGGATAGGGCTAGGGTTTTTTTCATAGGATCGAAGTTTAGGGTTAGGCTTAGTGTCAGGATTGCATTGTGGTTGGAATAGAGTGCATTTAGGCTTAGGGTTAGGGTTGAAATGGACGAGTTAGTGTTAGGGTTAGAAAGGAGCACATTTAGGGTTAGAGTTATGGTGAGAATTCGTTATAGTTAGTATTAGAATTTTTTCTCGTAGAATCGAGGTTTAGGCTTAGGCTTAGTGTCAGGATTGCATTTTGCTTAGAATAGAGTGCATTTAGGCTTAGGGATAGTGTTGAAATGGATGAGTTAGTGTTAGGGTTAGAAACGAGAACATTTAGTTTTAGAGTTATGGTGAGAATTCGTTATAGTTAGTATTAGAGTTTTTTTCGTAGAATCGAGGTTTAGGCTTAGGCTTAGTGTCCGGATTGCATTTTGGTTAGAATCGAGTGCATTTAGGCTGAGGGTTAGTGTTGAAATTGACGACTTAGTGTTAGGGTTAGAAAGGAACACAATCAGGGTTATAGTTATTGTGAGAATTCGTTATAGTTAGTATTAGAGTATTTTCGTAGAATCGAGGTTTAGGTTTAGGCTTAGTGTCAGGATTGCATTTTGGTTAGAATCGAGTGCATTTAGGCTGAGGGTTAGTGTTGAAATGGACGAGTTAGTGTTAGGGTTAGAAACAAGCACATTTATTGTTAGAGTTATGGTGAGAATTCCTTATTGTTAGCATTAGATTTTTTTTCATAGGATCGAGGTTTAGGGTTAGGCTTAGTGTCAGGATTGCAGTTTGATCAGAATCGAATGCATTTATGCTTAGAGTTAGTGTTGCAATTGACGAGTTAGTGTTAGCGTTAGAAACGAACACATTTAGGGTTAGAGTTACGGTTAGAATTCGTTTGGTATAGGGCTAAGGTTTTTGTTCATTGAATCGAGGTTTAGGGTTAGGCTTAGTGTCAGGATTGCATTTTGGTTAGAATCGAGTGCATTTAGGCTGAGGGTTAGTGTTGAAATGGACGAGTTAGTGCTACGGTTAGAAACGATCACATTTAGGGTTAGAGTTATTGTGAGAATTAGTTAGAGTTACTATTAGAGTTTTTTTCGTAGAATCGAGGTTTAGGCTCAGGCTTAGTGTAAGGATTGCATTTTGCTTAGAATAGAGTGCATTTAGGCTTAGGGTTAGTGTTGAAATTGACGACTTAGTCTTAGGGTTAGAAAGTAACACATTTAGGGTTATAGTTATTGTGAGAATTCGTTATAGTTAGTATTAGAGTATTTTCACAGAATCGAGGTTTACGCTTAGGCTTAGTGTCATGATTGCATTTTGGTTAGAATAGAGTGCATTTAGGCTTAGGGTTAGTGTTGAAATTGACGAGTTAGTGTTAGGGTTAGAATCGAGCACATTTAGACTTAGAGTTAAGGTGAGAATTCGTTTGTGATAGGGCTAGGGTTTTTTCATAGGATCGAGGTTTAGGGTTGGCTTAGTGTCAGGATTGCATTTTGGTTAGAATCGAGCGTAATTAGGCTGAGGATTATTGTTGAAATGGACGAGTTAGTGTTATGGTTAGAAACGATCACATTTAGGGTTATAGTTATTGTGAGAATTCGTTAGAGTTAGTATTAGAGTTTTTTCGTAGAATCGAGGTTTAGGCTCAGGCTTAGTGTAAGGATTGCATTTTGGTTAGAATAAAGTGCATTTAGGCTTAGGGTTAGTGTTGAAATTGACGACTTAGTGTTGGGGTTAGAAACGAGCACATTTAGGGTGAGAGTTATGGTGAGAATTCGTTATAGTTAGTATTAAAGTTTTTTCGTAGAATCGAGGTTTAGGCTTAGGCTTAGTGTCAGGATTGCATTTTGATTAGAATAGAGTGCATTTAGGCTTAGGGTTAGTGTTGAAATGGACAAGTTAGTGTTAGGGTTAGAAACGAACACATTTATGGTTAGAGTTACGGTTACAATTCGTTTGGGATAGGGCCAGGGTTTTTGTTCATAGATTCGAGGTTTAGCGTTAGGCTTAGTGTCAGGATTGCATTTCTGTTACAATAGAGTGCATTTAGGCTTAGGGTTAGTGTTGAAATGGACGAGTTAGTGTTAGGGTTAGAAAGGAACACATTTAGGGTCAGAGTTACGGTTAGAATTCGTTTGGGATAGGGCTAGGGTTTTGTTCGTAGAATCGAGGTTTAAGGTTAGACTTAGTGTGAGGATTGCATTTTGGTTAGAATAGAGTGCATTTAGGCTTAGGGTTAGTGTTGAAATTGACGAGTTAGTGTTAGGGTTAGAAGCGAGCACATTTAGATTTAGAGTTAAGGCAAGAATTGGTTTGGGATTGGGCTAGGGTTTTTGTTCATTGAATCGAGGTTTAGCGTTAGGCTTAGAGTCAGGATTGCATTTTGGTTAGAATCGAGTGCATTTAGGCTTAGGGTTAGTGTTGAAATGGACGAGTTAGTGTTAGCGTTAGACACGAACACATTTAGGGTTAGAGTTACGATTACAATTCGTTTGGGATAGGGCTAGGGTTTTTGTTCATACAATCGAGGTGTAGCGTTAGGCTTAGTTTCAGGATTGCATTTTGGTTCGAATAGAGTGCATTTAGGCTTAGGGTTAGTGTTGAAAATGACGACTTAGTGTTAGGGTTATAAAGGAACACAATCAGGGTTATAGTTATTGTGAGAATTCGTTATAGTTAGTATTAGAGTATTTTCGCAGAATCGAGGTTTAGGCTTAGGCTTTGTGTCATGATTGCATTTTGGTTAGAATAGAGTGCATTTAGGCTTAGGGTTAGTGTGGAAATTGAAGAGTTAGTGTTAGGGGTAGAAAGGAACACAATCAGGGTTATAGTTATTGTGAGAATTCGTTATAGTTAGTATTAGAGTATTTTCGTAGAATCGAGGTGTAGGTTTAGGCTTAGTGTCAGGATTGCATTTTGGTTAGAATCGAGTGCATTTAGGCTGAGGGTTAGTGTTGAAATGGACGAGTTAGTGTTAGGGTTAGAAACGATCACATTTAGGGTTAGAGTTATTGTGAGAATTCGTTATAGTTAGTATTAGAGTATTTTCGTAGAATCGAGGTTTAGGCTTAGGCTTAGTGTCAGGACTGCGTTTTCGTTACAATCAAGTGCATTTAAGCTTAGGGTTAGTGTTGAAATGGACGAGTTAGTGTTAGGGTTAGAAACGAACACATTTAGAGTTAGAGTTAAGGTGGGAATTCGTTTGGGATAGGGCTAGGGTTTTTTTCATAGGAACGACGTTTAGGGTTAGGCTTAGTGTCAGGATTGCAGTTTGGTTAGAATCGAGTGCATTTATGCTTAGGGTTAGTGTTGCAATTGACGAGTTAGTGTTAGCGTTAGAAACGAACACATTTAGGGTTAGAGTTACGGTTAGAATTCGTTTGGTATAGGGCTAAGGTTTTTGTTCATTGAATCGAGGTTTAGGGTTAGGCTTAGTGTCAGGATTGCATTTTGCTTAGAATCGAGTGCACTTAGGCTTAGGGTTAGTGTTGAAATGGACGAGTTAGTGTTAGGGTTAGAAACGATCACATTTAGGGTTATAGTTATTGTGAGAATTCGTTATAGTTAGTATTAGAGTATTTTCGTAGAATCGAGGTTTAGGCTTAGGCTTAGTGTCAGGATTGCATTTTGGTTAGAATCGAGTCCATTTAGACTGAGGGTTAGTGTTGAAATGGACGAGTTAGTGCTACGGTTAGAAACTATCACATTTAGGGTTAGAGTTATTGTGAGAATAAGTTAGAGTTACTATTAGAGTTTTTTTCGTAGAATCGAGGTTTAGGCTCAGGCTTAGTGTAAGGATTGCATTTTGGTTAGAATAGAGTGCATTTAGGCTTAGGGTTAGTGTTGAAATTGACGACTTAGTGTTAGGGTTAGAAACGAGCACATTTAGGGTTAGAGTTATGGTGAGAATTCGTTATAGTTAGTATTAGAGTTTTTTTCGTAGAATCGAAGTTTAGGCTTAGGCTTAGTGTCAGGATTGCATTTTGGTTAGAATAGAGTGCATTTAGGCTTAGGGTTAGTGTTGAAATGGACAAGTTAGTGTTAGGGTTAGAAACGAACACATTTAGAGTTAGAGTTAAGCTGAGAATTCGTTTGGGATAGGGCTAGGGTTTTTTTCATAGGATCGAAATTTAGGGTTAGGCTTAGTGTCAGGATTGCATTGTGGTTGGAATAGAGTGCATTTAGGCTTAGGGTTAGGGTTGAAATGGACGAGTTAGTGTTAGGGTTAGAAAGGAGCACATTTAGGGTTAGAGTTATGGTGAGAATTCGTTATAGTTAGTATTAGAGGTTTTTTTCGTAGAATCGAGGTTTAGCGTTAGGCTTAGTGTCAAAATTGCATTTTGGTTAGAATAGAGTGCATTTAAGCTGAGGGTTAGTGTTGAAATGGAGGAGTTAGTGTTAGGGGTAGAAAAGAGCACATTTAATGTGAAAGTTATGGTGAGAATTCTTTATAGTTAGTATTAGAGTATTTTTGTAGAATCGAGGTTTAGGCAAAGGCTTAGTGTCAGGATTGCATTTTGGTTAGAATAGAGTGCATTTAGGCTTAGGATTAGTGTTAAAATGGACGAGTTAGTGTAAGGGACAGAAAAGGTCACATTTAGGGTTAGAGTTATGGTGAGAATTCCTTATAGTTAGTATTAGAGTATTTTCGTAGAATAGAGGTTTAGGCTTAGGCCTAGTGTCAGGATTGCATTTAGTTAGAATCGATTGCATTTAGGCTTAGGGTTACTGTTGAAATGGAGGAGTTAGTGTTAGGGTTAGAAACGAGCACATTTAGGGTTAGAGTTATGGTGAGAATTCGTTATAGTTAGTGTTAGAGGTTTTTTTCGTAGAATCGAGGTTTAGCGTTAGGCTTAGTGTCAGGATTGTATTTAGTTAGAATCGAGTGCATTTAGGCTTAGGGTTAGTGTTGAAATTGACGCCTTAGTGTTAGGGTTGGAAACGAGCACATTTAGGGTTAGAGTTATGGTAAGAATTCATTATAGTTAGTATTAGAGGTTTTTTTCGTAGAATCGAGGTTTAAGCTTAGGCTTAGTGTCAGGATTGCATTTGGGTTAGAATACAGTGCATTTAGGCTTAGGGTTAGTGTTGAAATGGACGAGTTAGTGTTAGGCTTAGAAACGATCACATTTAGGGTTATAGTTACGGTTACAATTCGTTTGGGATAAGGGTAGGGTTTTTGTTCATAGATTCGAGGTTTAGCGTTAGGCTTAGTTTCAGGATTGCATTTTGGTTAGAATAGAGTGCATTTAGGCTTAGGGTTAGTGTTGAAATTGACGAGTTAGTGTTAGGGTAAGAAAGGAACACATTTAGGGTTAGAGTTACGATTACAATTCGTTTGGGATAGGGCTAGGGTTTTTGTTCATACAATCGAGGTGTAGCGTTAGGCTTAGTTTCAGGATTGCATTTTGGTTCGAATAGAGTGCATTTAGGCTTAGGGTTAGTGTTGAAAATGACGACTTAGTGTTAGGGTTATAAAGTAACACAATCAGGGTTATAGTTATTGTGAGAATTCGTTATAGTTAGTATTAGAGTATTTTCGTAGAATCGAGGTTTAGGCTTAGGCTTTGTGTCATGATTGCATTTTGGTTAGAATAGAGTGCATTTAGGCTTAGGGTTAGTGTTGAAATTGACGACTTAGTGTTAGGGGCAGAAACGAACACATTTAGGGATAGAGTTACGGTTACAATTCGTTTGGGATAGGGCCAGGGTTTTTGTTCATAGATTCGAGGTTTAGCGTTAGGCTTAGTGTCAGGATTGCATTTCTGTTACAATAGAGTGCATTTAGGCTTAGGGTTAGTGTTGAAATGGACGAGTTAGTGTTAGGGTTAGAAAGGAACACATTTAGGGTCAGAGTTACGGTTAGAATTCGTTTGGGATAGGGCTAGGGTTTTGTTCGTAGAATCGAGGTTTAAGGTTAGACTTAGTGTGAGGATTGCATTTTGGTTAGAATAGAGTGCATTTAGGCTTAGGGTTAGTGTTGAAATTGACGAGTTAGTGTTAGGGTTAGAAGCGAGCACATTTAGATTTAGAGTTAAGGCAAGAATTGGTTTGGGATTGGGCTAGGGTTTTTGTTCATTGAATCGAGGTTTAGCGTTAGGCTTAGAGTCAGGATTGCATTTTGGTTAGAATCGAGTGCATTTAGGCTTAGGGTTAGTGTTGAAATGGACGAGTTAGTGTTAGCGTTAGACACGAACACATTTAGGGTTAGAGTTACGATTACAATTCGTTTGGGATAGGGCTAGGGTTTTTGTTCATACAATCGAGGTGTAGCGTTAGGCTTAGTTTCAGGATTGCATTTTGGTTCGAATAGAGTGCATTTAGGCTTAGGGTTAGTGTTGAAAATGACGACTTAGTGTTAGGGTTATAAAGGAACACAATCAGGGTTATAGTTATTGTGAGAATTCGTTATAGTTAGTATTAGAGTATTTTCGTAGAATCGAGGTTTAGGCTTAGGCTTTGTGTCATGATTGCATTTTGGTTAGAATAGAGTGCATTTAGGCTTAGGGTTAGTGTTGAAATTGACGACTTAGTGTTAGGGGCAGAAACGAACACATTTAGGGATAGAGTTACGGTTACAATTCGTTTGGGATAGGGCCAGGGTTTTTGTTCATAGATTCGAGGTTTAGCGTTAGGCTTAGTGTCAGGATTGCATTTCTGTTACAATAGAGTGCATTTAGGCTTAGGGTTAGTGTTGAAATGGACGAGTTAGTGTTAGGGTTAGAAAGGAACACATTTAGGGTCAGAGTTACGGTTAGAATTCGTTTGGGATAGGGCTAGGGTTTTGTTCGTAGAATCGAGGTTTAAGGTTAGACTTAGTGTGAGGATTGCATTTTGGTTAGAATAGAGTGCATTTAGGCTTAGGGTTAGTGTTGAAATTGACGAGTTAGTGTTAGGGTTAGAAGCGAGCACATTTAGATTTAGAGTTAAGGCAAGAATTGGTTTGGGATTGGGCTAGGGTTTTTGTTCATTGAATCGAGGTTTAGCGTTAGGCTTAGAGTCAGGATTGCATTTTGGTTAGAATCGAGTGCATTTAGGCTTAGGGTTAGTGTTGAAATGGACGAGTTAGTGTTAGCGTTAGACACGAACACATTTAGGGTTAGAGTTACGATTACAATTCGTTTGGGATAGGGCTAGGGTTTTTGTTCATACAATCGAGGTGTAGCGTTAGGCTTAGTTTCAGGATTGCATTTTGGTTCGAATAGAGTGCATTTAGGCTTAGGGTTAGTGTTGAAAATGACGACTTAGTGTTAGGGTTATAAAGGAACACAATCAGGGTTATAGTTATTGTGAGAATTCGTTATAGTTAGTATTAGAGTATTTTCGTAGAATCGAGGTTTAGGCTTAGGCTTTGTGTCATGATTGCATTTTGGTTAGAATAGAGTGCATTTAGGCTTAGGGTTAGTGTGGAAATAGAAGAGTTAGTGTTAGGGGTAGAAAGGAACACAATCAGGGTTATAGTTATTGTGAGAATTCGTTATAGTTAGTATTAGAGTATTTTCGTAGAATCGAGGTGTAGGTTTAGGCTTAGTGTCAGGATTGCATTTTGGTTAGAATCGAGTGCATTTAGGCTGAGGGTTAGTGTTGAAATGGACGAGTTAGTGTTAGGGTTAGAAACGATCACATTTAGGGTTAGAGTTATTGTGAGAATTCGTTATAGTTAGTATTAGAGTATTTTCGTAGAATCGAGGTTTAGGCTTAGGCTTAGTGTCAGGACTGCGTTTTCGTTACAATCGAGTGCATTTAAGCTTAGGGTTAGTGTTGAAATGGACGAGTTAGTGTTAGGGTTAGAAACGAACACATTTAGAGTTAGAGTTAAGGTGGGAATTCGTTTGGGATAGGGCTAGGGTTTTTTTCATAGGAACGACGTTTAGGGTTAGGCTTAGTGTCAGGATTGCAGTTTGGTTAGAATCGAGTACATTTATGCTTAGGGTTAGTGTTGCAATTGACGAGTTAGTGTTAGCGTTAGAAACGAACACATTTAGGGTTAGAGTTACGGTTAGAATTCGTTTGGTATAGGGCTAAGGTTTTTGTTCATTGAATCGAGGTTTAGGGTTAGGCTTAGTGTCAGGATTGCATTTTGCTTAGAATCGAGTGCACTTAGGCTTAGGGTTAGTGTTGAAATGGACGAGTTAGTGTTAGGGTTAGAAATGATCACATTTAGGGTTATAGTTATTGTGAGAATTCGTTATAGTTAGTATTAGAGTATTTTCGTAGAATCGAGGTTTAGGCTTAGGCTTAGTGTCAGGATTGCATTTTGGTTAGAATCGAGTCCATTTAGACTGAGGGTTAGTGTTGAAATGGGCGAGTTAGTGCTACGGTTAGAAACTATCACATTTAGGGTTAGAGTTATTGTGAGAATAAGTTAGAGTTACTATTAGAGTTTTTTTCGTAGAATCGAGGTTTAGGCTCAGGCTTAGTGTAAGGATTGCATTTTGGTTAGAATAGAGTGCATTTAGGCTTAGGGTTAGTGTTGAAATTGACGACTTAGTGTTAGGGTTAGAAACGAGCACATTTAGGGTTAGAGTTATGGTGAGAATTCGTTATAGTTAGTATTAGAGTTTTTTTCGTAGAATCGAAGTTTAGGCTTAGGCTTAGTGTCAGGATTGCATTTTGGTTAGAATAGAGTGCATTTAGGCTTAGGGTTAGTGTTGAAATGGACAAGTTAGTGTTAGGGTTAGAAACGAACACATTTAGAGTTAGACTTAAGCTGAGAATTCGTTTGGGATAGGGCTAGGGTTTTTTTCATAGGATCGAAATTTAGGGTTAGGCTTAGTGTCAGGATTGCATTGTGGTTGGAATAGAGTGCATTTAGGCTTAGGGTTAGGGTTGAAATGGACGAGTTAGTGTTAGGGTTAGAAAGGAGCACATTTAGGGTTAGAGTTATGGTGAGAATTCGTTATAGTTAGTATTAGAGGTTTTTTTCGTAGAATCGAGGTTTAGCGTTAGGCTTAGTGTCAAAATTGCATTTTGGTTAGAATAGAGTGCATTTAAGCTGAGGGTTAGTGTTGAAATGGAGGAGTTAGTGTTAGGGGTAGAAAAGAGCACATTTAATGTGAAAGTTATGGTGAGAATTCTTTATAGTTAGTATTAGAGTATTTTCGTAGAATCGAGGTTTAGGCAAAGGCTTAGTGTCAGGATTGCATTTTGGTTAGAATAGAGTGCATTTAGGCTTAGGATTAGTGTTAAAATGGACGAGTTAGTGTAAGGGACAGAAAAGGTCACATTTAGGGTTAGAGTTATGGTGAGAATTCCTTATAGTTAGTATTAGAGTATTTTCGTAGAATAGAGGTTTAGGCTTAGGCCTAGTGTCAGGATTGCATTTAGTTAGAATCGATTGCATTTAGGCTTAGGGTTAGTGTTGAAATGGAGGAGTTAGTGTTAGGGTTAGAAACGAGCACATTTAGGGTTAGAGTTATGGTGAGAATTCGTTATAGTTAGTGTTAGAGGTTTTTTTCGTAGAATCGAGGTTTAGCGTTAGGCTTAGTGTCAGGATTGTATTTAGTTAGAATCGAGTGCATTTAGGCTTAGGGTTAGTGTTGAAATTGACGCCTTAGTGTTAGGGTTGGAAACGAGCACATTTAGGGTTAGAGTTATGGTGAGAATTCATTATAGTTAGTATTAGAGGTTTTTTTCGTAGAATCGAGGTTTAAGCTTAGGCTTAGTGTCAGGATTGCATTTGGGTTAGAATACAGTGCATTTAGGCTTAGGGTTAGTGTTGAAATGGACGAGTTAGTGTTAGGCTTAGAAACGATCACATTTAGGGTTATAGTTACGGTTACAATTCGTTTGGGATAAGGGTAGGGTTTTTGTTCATAGTTTCGAGGTTTAGCGTTAGGCTTAGTTTCAGGATTGCATTTTGGTTAGAATAGAGTGCATTTAGGCTTAGGGTTAGTGTTGAAATTGACGAGTTAGTGTTAGGGTAAGAAAGGAACACATTTAGGGTTAGAGTTACGATTACAATTCGTTTGGGATAGGGCTAGGGTTTTTGTTCATACAATCGAGGTGTAGCGTTAGGCTTAGTTTCAGGATTGCATTTTGGTTCGAATAGAGTGCATTTAGGCTTAGGGTTAGTGTTGAAAATGACGACTTAGTGTTAGGGTTATAAAGGAACACAATCAGGGTTATAGTTATTGTGAGAATTCGTTATAGTTAGTATTAGAGTATTTTCGTAGAATCGAGGTTTAGGCTTAGGCTTTGTGTCATGATTGCATTTTGGTTAGAATAGAGTGCATTTAGGCTTAGGGTTAGTGTGGAAATTGAAGAGTTAGTGTTAGGGGTAGAAAGGAACACAATCAGGGTTATAGTTATTGTGAGAATTCGTTATAGTTAGTATTAGAGTATTTTCGTAGAATCGAGGTGTAGGTTTAGGCTTAGTGTCAGGATTGCATTTTGGTTAGAATCGAGTGCATTTAGGCTGAGGGTTAGTGTTGAAATGGACGAGTTAGTGTTAGGGTTAGAAACGATCACATTTAGGGTTAGAGTTATTGTGAGAATTCGTTATAGTTAGTATTAGAGTATTTTCGTAGAATCGAGGTTTAGGCTTAGGCTTAGTGTCAGGACTGCGTTTTCGTTACAATCGAGTGCATTTAAGCTTAGGGTTAGTGTTGAAATGGACGAGTTAGTGTTAGGGTTAGAAACGAACACATTTAGAGTTAGAGTTAAGGTGGGAATTCGTTTGGGATAGGGCTAGGGTTTTTTTCATAGGAACGACGTTTAGGGTTAGGCTTAGTGTCAGGATTGCAGTTTGGTTAGAATCGAGTGCATTTATGCTTAGGGTTAGTGTTGCAATTGACGAGTTAGTGTTAGCGTTAGAAACGAACACATTTAGGGTTAGAGTTACGGTTAGAATTCGTTTGGTATAGGGCTAAGGTTTTTGTTCATTGAATCGAGGTTTAGGGTTAGGCTTAGTGTCAGGATTGCATTTTGCTTAGAATCGAGTGCACTTAGGCTTAGGGTTAGTGTTGAAATGGACGAGTTAGTGTTAGGGTTAGAAATGATCACATTTAGGGTTATAGTTATTGTGAGAATTCGTTATAGTTAGTATTAGAGTATTTTCGTAGAATCGAGGTTTAGGCTTAGGCTTAGTGTCAGGATTGCATTTTGGTTAGAATCGAGTCCATTTAGACTGAGGGTTAGTGTTGAAATGGACGAGTTAGTGCTACGGTTAGAAACTATCACATTTAGGGTTAGAGTTATTGTGAGAATTCGTTATAGTTAGTATTAGAGTATTTTCGTAGAATCGAGGTTTAGGCTTAGGCTTAGTGTCAGGATTGCATTTTGGTTAGAATAGAGTGCATTTAGGCTTAGGGTTAGTGTTGAAATTGACGACTTAGTGTTAGGGTTAGAAACGAGCACATTTAGGGTTAGAGTTATGGTGAGAATTCGTTATAGTTAGTATTAGAGTTTTTTTCGTAGAATCGAAGTTTAGGCTTAGGCTTAGTGTCAGGATTGCATTTTGGTTAGAATAGAGTGCATTTAGGCTTAGGGTTAGTGTTGAAATGGACAAGTTAGTGTTAGGGTTAGAAACGAACACATTTAGAGTTAGAGTTAAGCTGAGAATTCGTTTGGGATAGGGCTAGGGTTTTTTTCATAGGATCGAAATTTATGGTTAGGCTTAGTGTCAGGATTGCATTGTGGTTGGAATAGAGTGCATTTAGGCTTAGGGTTAGTGTTGAAATGGAGGAGTTAGTGTTAGGGGTAGAAAAGAGCACATTTAATGTGAAAGTTATGGTGAGAATTCTTTATAGTTAGTATTAGAGTATTTTCGTAGAATCGAGGTTTAGGCAAAGGCTTAGTGTCAGGATTGCATTTTGGTTAGAATAGAGTGCATTTAGGCTTAGGATTAGTGTTAAAATGGACGAGTTAGTGTAAGGGACAGAAAAGGTCACATTTAGGGTTAGAGTTATGGTGAGAATTCCTTATAGTTAGTATTAGAGTATTTTCGTAGAATAGAGGTTTAGGCTTAGGCCTAGTGTCAGGATTGCATTTAGTTAGAATCGATTGCATTTAGGCTTAGGGTTAGTGTTGAAATGGAGGAGTTAGTGTTAGGGTTAGAAACGAGCACATTTAGGGTTAGAGTTATGGTGAGAATTCGTTATAGTTAGTGTTAGAGGTTTTTTTCGTAGAATCGAGGTTTAGCGTTAGGCTTAGTGTCAGGATTGTATTTAGTTAGAATCGAGTGCATTTAGGCTTAGGGTTAGTGTTGAAATTGACGCCTTAGTGTTAGGGTTGGAAACGAGCACATTTAGGGTTAGAGTTATGGTGAGAATTCATTATAGTTAGTATTAGAGGTTTTTTTCGTAGAATCGAGGTTTAAGCTTAGGCTTAGTGTCAGGATTGCATTTGGGTTAGAATACAGTGCATTTAGGCTTAGGGTTAGTGTTGAAATGGACGAGTTAGTGTTAGGCTTAGAAACGATCACATTTAGGGTTATAGTTACGGTTACAATTCGTTTGGGATAAGGGTAGGGTTTTTGTTCATAGTTTCGAGGTTTAGCGTTAGGCTTAGTTTCAGGATTGCATTTTGGTTAGAATAGAGTGCATTTAGGCTTAGGGTTAGTGTTGAAATTGACGAGTTAGTGTTAGGGTAAGAAAGGAACACATTTAGGGTTAGAGTTACGATTACAATTCGTTTGGGATAGGGCTAGGGTTTTTGTTCATACAATCGAGGTGTAGCGTTAGGCTTAGTTTCAGGATTGCATTTTGGTTCGAATAGAGTGCATTTAGGCTTAGGGTTAGTGTTGAAAATGACGACTTAGTGTTAGGGTTATAAAGGAACACAATCAGGGTTATAGTTATTGTGAGAATTCGTTATAGTTAGTATTAGAGTATTTTCGTAGAATCGAGGTTTAGGCTTAGGCTTTGTGTCATGATTGCATTTTGGTTAGAATAGAGTGCATTTAGGCTTAGGGTTAGTGTGGAAATTGAAGAGTTAGTGTTAGGGGTAGAAAGGAACACAATCAGGGTTATAGTTATTGTGAGAATTCGTTATAGTTAGTATTAGAGTATTTTCGTAGAATCGAGGTGTAGGTTTAGGCTTAGTGTCAGGATTGCATTTTGGTTAGAATCGAGTGCATTTAGGCTGAGGGTTAGTGTTGAAATGGACGAGTTAGTGTTAGGGTTAGAAACGATCACATTTAGGGTTAGAGTTATTGTGAGAATTCGTTATAGTTAGTATTAGAGTATTTTCGTAGAATCGAGGTTTAGGCTTAGGCTTAGTGTCAGGACTGCGTTTTCGTTACAATCGAGTGCATTTAAGCTTAGGGTTAGTGTTGAAATGGACGAGTTAGTGTTAGGGTTAGAAACGAACACATTTAGAGTTAGAGTTAAGGTGGGAATTCGTTTGGGATAGGGCTAGGGTTTTTTTCATAGGAACGACGTTTAGGGTTAGGCTTAGTGTCAGGATTGCAGTTTGGTTAGAATCGAGTGCATTTATGCTTAGGGTTAGTGTTGCAATTGACGAGTTAGTGTTAGCGTTAGAAACGAACACATTTAGGGTTAGAGTTACGGTTAGAATTCGTTTGGTATAGGGCTAAGGTTTTTGTTCATTGAATCGAGGTTTAGGGTTAGGCTTAGTGTCAGGATTGCATTTTGCTTAGAATCGAGTGCACTTAGGCTTAGGGTTAGTGTTGAAATGGACGAGTTAGTGTTAGGGTTAGAAATGATCACATTTAGGGTTATAGTTATTGTGAGAATTCGTTATAGTTAGTATTAGAGTATTTTCGTAGAATCGAGGTTTAGGCTTAGGCTTAGTGTCAGGATTGCATTTTGGTTAGAATCGAGTCCATTTAGACTGAGGGTTAGTGTTGAAATGGGCGAGTTAGTGCTACGGTTAGAAACTATCACATTTAGGGTTAGAGTTATTGTGAGAATAAGTTAGAGTTACTATTAGAGTTTTTTTCGTAGAATCGAGGTTTAGGCTCAGGCTTAGTGTAAGGATTGCATTTTGGTTAGAATAGAGTGCATTTAGGCTTAGGGTTAGTGTTGAAATTGACGACTTAGTGTTAGGGTTAGAAACGAGCACATTTAGGGTTAGAGTTATGGTGAGAATTCGTTATAGTTAGTATTAGAGTTTTTTTCGTAGAATCGAAGTTTAGGCTTAGGCTTAGTGTCAGGATTGCATTTTGGTTAGAATAGAGTGCATTTAGGCTTAGGGTTAGTGTTGAAATGGACAAGTTAGTGTTAGGGTTAGAAACGAACACATTTAGAGTTAGACTTAAGCTGAGAATTCGTTTGGGATAGGGCTAGGGTTTTTTTCATAGGATCGAAATTTAGGGTTAGGCTTAGTGTCAGGATTGCATTGTGGTTGGAATAGAGTGCATTTAGGCTTAGGGTTAGGGTTGAAATGGACGAGTTAGTGTTAGGGTTAGAAAGGAGCACATTTAGGGTTAGAGTTATGGTGAGAATTCGTTATAGTTAGTATTAGAGGTTTTTTTCGTAGAATCGAGGTTTAGCGTTAGGCTTAGTGTCAAAATTGCATTTTGGTTAGAATAGAGTGCATTTAAGCTGAGGGTTAGTGTTGAAATGGAGGAGTTAGTGTTAGGGGTAGAAAAGAGCACATTTAATGTGAAAGTTATGGTGAGAATTCTTTATAGTTAGTATTAGAGTATTTTCGTAGAATCGAGGTTTAGGCAAAGGCTTAGTGTCAGGATTGCATTTTGGTTAGAATAGAGTGCATTTAGGCTTAGGATTAGTGTTAAAATGGACGAGTTAGTGTAAGGGACAGAAAAGGTCACATTTAGGGTTAGAGTTATGGTGAGAATTCCTTATAGTTAGTATTAGAGTATTTTCGTAGAATAGAGGTTTAGGCTTAGGCCTAGTGTCAGGATTGCATTTAGTTAGAATCGATTGCATTTAGGCTTAGGGTTAGTGTTGAAATGGAGGAGTTAGTGTTAGGGTTAGAAACGAGCACATTTAGGGTTAGAGTTATGGTGAGAATTCGTTATAGTTAGTGTTAGAGGTTTTTTTCGTAGAATCGAGGTTTAGCGTTAGGCTTAGTGTCAGGATTGTATTTAGTTAGAATCGAGTGCATTTAGGCTTAGGGTTAGTGTTGAAATTGACGCCTTAGTGTTAGGGTTGGAAACGAGCACATTTAGGGTTAGAGTTATGGTGAGAATTCATTATAGTTAGTATTAGAGGTTTTTTTCGTAGAATCGAGGTTTAAGCTTAGGCTTAGTGTCAGGATTGCATTTGGGTTAGAATACAGTGCATTTAGGCTTAGGGTTAGTGTTGAAATGGACGAGTTAGTGTTAGGCTTAGAAACGATCACATTTAGGGTTATAGTTACGGTTACAATTCGTTTGGGATAAGGGTAGGGTTTTTGTTCATAGTTTCGAGGTTTAGCGTTAGGCTTAGTTTCAGGATTGCATTTTGGTTAGAATAGAGTGCATTTAGGCTTAGGGTTAGTGTTGAAATTGACGAGTTAGTGTTAGGGTAAGAAAGGAACACATTTAGGGTTAGAGTTACGATTACAATTCGTTTGGGATAGGGCTAGGGTTTTTGTTCATACAATCGAGGTGTAGCGTTAGGCTTAGTTTCAGGATTGCATTTTGGTTCGAATAGAGTGCATTTAGGCTTAGGGTTAGTGTTGAAAATGACGACTTAGTGTTAGGGTTATAAAGGAACACAATCAGGGTTATAGTTATTGTGAGAATTCGTTATAGTTAGTATTAGAGTATTTTCGTAGAATCGAGGTTTAGGCTTAGGCTTTGTGTCATGATTGCATTTTGGTTAGAATAGAGTGCATTTAGGCTTAGGGTTAGTGTGGAAATTGAAGAGTTAGTGTTAGGGGTAGAAAGGAACACAATCAGGGTTATAGTTATTGTGAGAATTCGTTATAGTTAGTATTAGAGTATTTTCGTAGAATCGAGGTGTAGGTTTAGGCTTAGTGTCAGGATTGCATTTTGGTTAGAATCGAGTGCATTTAGGCTGAGGGTTAGTGTTGAAATGGACGAGTTAGTGTTAGGGTTAGAAACGATCACATTTAGGGTTAGAGTTATTGTGAGAATTCGTTATAGTTAGTATTAGAGTATTTTCGTAGAATCGAGGTTTAGGCTTAGGCTTAGTGTCAGGACTGCGTTTTCGTTACAATCGAGTGCATTTAAGCTTAGGGTTAGTGTTGAAATGGACGAGTTAGTGTTAGGGTTAGAAACGAACACATTTAGAGTTAGAGTTAAGGTGGGAATTCGTTTGGGATAGGGCTAGGGTTTTTTTCATAGGAACGACGTTTAGGGTTAGGCTTAGTGTCAGGATTGCAGTTTGGTTAGAATCGAGTGCATTTATGCTTAGGGTTAGTGTTGCAATTGACGAGTTAGTGTTAGCGTTAGAAACGAACACATTTAGGGTTAGAGTTACGGTTAGAATTCGTTTGGTATAGGGCTAAGGTTTTTGTTCATTGAATCGAGGTTTAGGGTTAGGCTTAGTGTCAGGATTGCATTTTGCTTAGAATCGAGTGCACTTAGGCTTAGGGTTAGTGTTGAAATGGACGAGTTAGTGTTAGGGTTAGAAATGATCACATTTAGGGTTATAGTTATTGTGAGAATTCGTTATAGTTAGTATTAGAGTATTTTCGTAGAATCGAGGTTTAGGCTTAGGCTTAGTGTCAGGATTGCATTTTGGTTAGAATCGAGTCCATTTAGACTGAGGGTTAGTGTTGAAATGGACGAGTTAGTGCTACGGTTAGAAACTATCACATTTAGGGTTAGAGTTATTGTGAGAATAAGTTAGAGTTACTATTAGAGTTTTTTTCGTAGAATCGAGGTTTAGGCTCAGGCTTAGTGTAAGGATTGCATTTTGGTTAGAATAGAGTGCATTTAGGCTTAGGGTTAGTGTTGAAATTGACGACTTAGTGTTAGGGTTAGAAACGAGCACATTTAGGGTTAGAGTTATGGTGAGAATTCGTTATAGTTAGTATTAGAGTTTTTTTCGTAGAATCGAAGTTTAGGCTTAGGCTTAGTGTCAGGATTGCATTTTGGTTAGAATAGAGTGCATTTAGGCTTAGGGTTAGTGTTGAAATGGACAAGTTAGTGTTAGGGTTAGAAACGAACACATTTAGAGTTAGAGTTAAGCTGAGAATTCGTTTGGGATAGGGCTAGGGTTTTTTTCATAGGATCGAAATTTAGGGTTAGGCTTAGTGTCAGGATTGCATTGTGGTTGGAATAGAGTGCATTTAGGCTTAGGGTTAGGGTTGAAATGGACGAGTTAGTGTTAGGGTTAGAAAGGAGCACATTTAGGGTTAGAGTTATGGTGAGAATTCGTTATAGTTAGTATTAGAGGTTTTTTTCGTAGAATCGAGGTTTAGCGTTAGGCTTAGTGTCAAAATTGCATTTTGGTTAGAATAGAGTGCATTTAAGCTGAGGGTTAGTGTTGAAATGGAGGAGTTAGTGTTAGGGGTAGAAAAGAGCACATTTAATGTGAAAGTTATGGTGAGAATTCTTTATAGTTAGTATTAGAGTATTTTCGTAGAATCGAGGTTTAGGCAAAGGCTTAGTGTCAGGATTGCATTTTGGTTAGAATAGAGTGCATTTAGGCTTAGGATTAGTGTTAAAATGGACGAGTTAGTGTAAGGGACAGAAAAGGTCACATTTAGGGTTAGAGTTATGGTGAGAATTCCTTATAGTTAGTATTAGAGTATTTTCGTAGAATAGAGGTTTAGGCTTAGGCCTAGTGTCAGGATTGCATTTAGTTAGAATCGATTGCATTTAGGCTTAGGGTTAGTGTTGAAATGGAGGAGTTAGTGTTAGGGTTAGAAACGAGCACATTTAGGGTTAGAGTTATGGTGAGAATTCGTTATAGTTAGTGTTAGAGGTTTTTTTCGTAGAATCGAGGTTTAGCGTTAGGCTTAGTGTCAGGATTGTATTTAGTTAGAATCGAGTGCATTTAGGCTTAGGGTTAGTGTTGAAATTGACGCCTTAGTGTTAGGGTTGGAAACGAGCACATTTAGGGTTAGAGTTATGGTGAGAATTCATTATAGTTAGTATTAGAGGTTTTTTTCGTAGAATCGAGGTTTAAGCTTAGGCTTAGTGTCAGGATTGCATTTGGGTTAGAATACAGTGCATTTAGGCTTAGGGTTAGTGTTGAAATGGACGAGTTAGTGTTAGGCTTAGAAACGATCACATTTAGGGTTATAGTTACGGTTACAATTCGTTTGGGATAAGGGTAGGGTTTTTGTTCATAGTTTCGAGGTTTAGCGTTAGGCTTAGTTTCAGGATTGCATTTTGGTTAGAATAGAGTGCATTTAGGCTTAGGGTTAGTGTTGAAATTGACGAGTTAGTGTTAGGGTAAGAAAGGAACACATTTAGGGTTAGAGTTACGATTACAATTCGTTTGGGATAGGGCTAGGGTTTTTGTTCATACAATCGAGGTGTAGCGTTAGGCTTAGTTTCAGGATTGCATTTTGGTTCGAATAGAGTGCATTTAGGCTTAGGGTTAGTGTTGAAAATGACGACTTAGTGTTAGGGTTATAAAGGAACACAATCAGGGTTATAGTTATTGTGAGAATTCGTTATAGTTAGTATTAGAGTATTTTCGTAGAATCGAGGTTTAGGCTTAGGCTTTGTGTCATGATTGCATTTTGGTTAGAATAGAGTGCATTTAGGCTTAGGGTTAGTGTGGAAATTGAAGAGTTAGTGTTAGGGGTAGAAAGGAACACAATCAGGGTTATAGTTATTGTGAGAATTCGTTATAGTTAGTATTAGAGTATTTTCGTAGAATCGAGGTGTAGGTTTAGGCTTAGTGTCAGGATTGCATTTTGGTTAGAATCGAGTGCATTTAGGCTGAGGGTTAGTGTTGAAATGGACGAGTTAGTGTTAGGATTAGAAACGATCACATTTAGGGTTAGAGTTATTGTGAGAATTCGTTATAGTTAGTATTAGAGTATTTTCGTAGAATCGAGGTTTAGGCTTAGGCTTAGTGTCAGGACTGCGTTTTCGTTACAATCGAGTGCATTTAAGCTTAGGGTTAGTGTTGAAATGGACGAGTTAGTGTTAGGGTTAGAAACGAACACATTTAGAGTTAGAGTTAAGGTGGGAATTCGTTTGGGATAGGGCTAGGGTTTTTTTCATAGGAACGACGTTTAGGGTTAGGCTTAGTGTCAGGATTGCAGTTTGGTTAGAATCGAGTGCATTTATGCTTAGAGTTAGTGTTGCAATTGACGAGTTAGTGTTAGCGTTAGAAACGAACACATTTAGGGTTAGAGTTACGGTTAGAATTCGTTTGGTATAGGGCTAAGGTTTTTGTTCATTGAATCGAGGTTTAGGGTTAGGCTTAGTGTCAGGATTGCATTTTGCTTAGAATCGAGTCCATTTAGACTGAGGGTTAGTGTTGAAATGGACGAGTTAGTGCTACGGTTAGAAACTATCACATTTAGGGTTAGAGTTATTGTGAGAATAAGTTAGAGTTACTATTAGAGTTTTTTTCGTAGAATCGAGGTTTAGGCTCAGGCTTAGTGTAAGGATTGCATTTTGGTTAGAATAGAGTGCATTTAGGCTTAGGGTTAGTGTTGAAATTGACGACTTAGTGTTAGGGTTAGAAACGAGCACATTTAGGGTTAGAGTTATGGTGAGAATTCGTTATAGTTAGTATTAGAGTTTTTTTCGTAGAATCGAAGTTTAGGCTTAGGCTTAGTGTCAGGATTGCATTTTGGTTAGAATAGAGTGCATTTAGGCTTAGGGTTAGTGTTGAAATTGACGCCTTAGTGTTAGGGTTGGAAACGAGCACATTTAGGGTTAGAGTTATGGTGAGAATTCATTATAGTTAGTATTAGAGGTTTTTTTCGTAGAATCGAGGTTTAAGCTTAGGCTTAGTGTCAGGATTGCATTTGGGTTAGAATACAGTGCATTTAGGCTTAGGGTTAGTGTTGAAATGGACGAGTTAGTGTTAGGCTTAGAAACGATCACATTTAGGGTTATAGTTACGGTTACAATTCGTTTGGGATAAGGGTAGGGTTTTTGTTCATAGTTTCGAGGTTTAGCGTTAGGCTTAGAGTCAGGATTGCATTTTGGTTAGAATAGAGTGCATTTAGGCTTAGGGTTAGTGTTGAAATTGACGAGTTAGTGTTAGGGTAAGAAAGGAACACATTTAGGGTTAGAGTTACGATTACAATTCGTTTGGGATAGGGCTAGGGTTTTTGTTCATACAATCGAGGTGTAGCGTTAGGCTTAGTTTCAGGATTGCATTTTGGTTCGAATAGAGTGCATTTAGGCTTAGGGTTAGTGTTGAAAATGACGACTTAGTGTTAGGGTTATAAAGGAACACAATCAGGGTTATAGTTATTGTGAGAATTCGTTATAGTTAGTATTAGAGTATTTTCGTAGAATCGAGGTTTAGGCTTAGGCTTTGTGTCATGATTGCATTTTGGTTAGAATAGAGTGCATTTAGGCTTAGGGTTAGTGTGGAAATTGAAGAGTTAGTGTTAGGGGTAGAAAGGAACACAATCAGGGTTATAGTTATTGTGAGAATTCGTTATAGTTAGTATTAGAGTATTTTCGTAGAATCGAGGTGTAGGTTTAGGCTTAGTGTCAGGATTGCATTTTGGTTAGAATCGAGTGCATTTAGGCTGAGGGTTAGTGTTGAAATGGACGAGTTAGTGTTAGGGTTAGAAACGATCACATTTAGGGTTAGAGTTATTGTGAGAATTCGTTATAGTTAGTATTAGAGTATTTTCGTAGAATCGAGGTTTAGGCTTAGGCTTAGTGTCAGGACTGCGTTTTCGTTACAATCGAGTGCATTTAAGCTTAGGGTTAGTGTTGAAATGGACGAGTTAGTGTTAGGGTTAGAAACGAACACATTTAGAGTTAGAGTTAAGGTGGGAATTCGTTTGGGATAGGGCTAGGGTTTTTTTCATAGGAACGACGTTTAGGGTTAGGCTTAGTGTCAGGATTGCAGTTTGGTTAGAATCGAGTGCATTTATGCTTAGGGTTAGTGTTGCAATTGACGAGTTAGTGTTAGCGTTAGAAACGAACACATTTAGGGTTAGAGTTACGGTTAGAATTCGTTTGGTATAGGGCTAAGGTTTTTGTTCATTGAATCGAGGTTTAGGGTTAGGCTTAGTGTCAGGATTGCATTTTGCTTAGAATCGAGTGCACTTAGGCTTAGGGTTAGTGTTGAAATGGACGAGTTAGTGTTAGGGTTAGAAATGATCACATTTAGGGTTATAGTTATTGTGAGAATTCGTTATAGTTAGTATTAGAGTATTTTCGTAGAATCGAGGTTTAGGCTTAGGCTTAGTGTCAGGATTGCATTTTGGTTAGAATCGAGTCCATTTAGACTGAGGGTTAGTGTTGAAATGGACGAGTTAGTGCTACGGTTAGAAACTATCACATTTAGGGTTAGAGTTATTGTGAGAATAAGTTAGAGTTACTATTAGAGTTTTTTTCGTAGAATCGAGGTTTAGGCTCAGGCTTAGTGTAAGGATTGCATTTTGGTTAGAATAGAGTGCATTTAGGCTTAGGGTTAGTGTTGAAATTGACGACTTAGTGTTAGGGTTAGAAACGAGCACATTTAGGGTTAGAGTTATGGTGAGAATTCGTTATAGTTAGTATTAGAGTTTTTTTCGTAGAATCGAAGTTTAGGCTTAGGCTTAGTGTCAGGATTGCATTTTGGTTAGAATAGAGTGCATTTAGGCTTAGGGTTAGTGTTGAAATGGACAAGTTAGTGTTAGGGTTAGAAACGAACACATTTAGAGTTAGACTTAAGCTGAGAATTCGTTTGGGATAGGGCTAGGGTTTTTTTCATAGGATCGAAATTTAGGGTTAGGCTTAGTGTCAGGATTGCATTGTGGTTGGAATAGAGTGCATTTAGGCTTAGGGTTAGGGTTGAAATGGACGAGTTAGTGTTAGGGTTAGAAAGGAGCACATTTAGGGTTAGAGTTATGGTGAGAATTCGTTATAGTTAGTATTAGAGGTTTTTTTCGTAGAATCGAGGTTTAGCGTTAGGCTTAGTGTCAAAATTGCATTTTGGTTAGAATAGAGTGCATTTAAGCTGAGGGTTAGTGTTGAAATGGAGGAGTTAGTGTTAGGGGTAGAAAAGAGCACATTTAATGTGAAAGTTATGGTGAGAATTCTTTATAGTTAGTATTAGAGTATTTTCGTAGAATCGAGGTTTAGGCAAAGGCTTAGTGTCAGGATTGCATTTTGGTTAGAATAGAGTGCATTTAGGCTTAGGATTAGTGTTAAAATGGACGAGTTAGTGTAAGGGACAGAAAAGGTCACATTTAGGGTTAGAGTTATGGTGAGAATTCCTTATAGTTAGTATTAGAGTATTTTCGTAGAATAGAGGTTTAGGCTTAGGCCTAGTGTCAGGATTGCATTTAGTTAGAATCGATTGCATTTAGGCTTAGGGTTAGTGTTGAAATGGAGGAGTTAGTGTTAGGGTTAGAAACGAGCACATTTAGGGTTAGAGTTATGGTGAGAATTCGTTATAGTTAGTGTTAGAGGTTTTTTTCGTAGAATCGAGGTTTAGCGTTAGGCTTAGTGTCAGGATTGTATTTAGTTAGAATCGAGTGCATTTAGGCTTAGGGTTAGTGTTGAAATTGACGCCTTAGTGTTAGGGTTGGAAACGAGCACATTTAGGGTTAGAGTTATGGTGAGAATTCATTATAGTTAGTATTAGAGGTTTTTTTCGTAGAATCGAGGTTTAAGCTTAGGCTTAGTGTCAGGATTGCATTTGGGTTAGAATACAGTGCATTTAGGCTTAGGGTTAGTGTTGAAATGGACGAGTTAGTGTTAGGCTTAGAAACGATCACATTTAGGGTTATAGTTACGGTTACAATTCGTTTGGGATAAGGGTAGGGTTTTTGTTCATAGTTTCGAGGTTTAGCGTTAGGCTTAGTTTCAGGATTGCATTTTGGTTAGAATAGAGTGCATTTAGGCTTAGGGTTAGTGTTGAAATTGACGAGTTAGTGTTAGGGTAAGAAAGGAACACATTTAGGGTTAGAGTTACGATTACAATTCGTTTGGGATAGGGCTAGGGTTTTTGTTCATACAATCGAGGTGTAGCGTTAGGCTTAGTTTCAGGATTGCATTTTGGTTCGAATAGAGTGCATTTAGGCTTAGGGTTAGTGTTGAAAATGACGACTTAGTGTTAGGGTTATAAAGGAACACAATCAGGGTTATAGTTATTGTGAGAATTCGTTATAGTTAGTATTAGAGTATTTTCGTAGAATCGAGGTTTAGGCTTAGGCTTTGTGTCATGATTGCATTTTGGTTAGAATAGAGTGCATTTAGGCTTAGGGTTAGTGTGGAAATTGAAGAGTTAGTGTTAGGGGTAGAAAGGAACACAATCAGGGTTATAGTTATTGTGAGAATTCGTTATAGTTAGTATTAGAGTATTTTCGTAGAATCGAGGTGTAGGTTTAGGCTTAGTGTCAGGATTGCATTTTGGTTAGAATCGAGTGCATTTAGGCTGAGGGTTAGTGTTGAAATGGACGAGTTAGTGTTAGGGTTAGAAACGATCACATTTAGGGTTAGAGTTATTGTGAGAATTCGTTATAGTTAGTATTAGAGTATTTTCGTAGAATCGAGGTTTAGGCTTAGGCTTAGTGTCAGGACTGCGTTTTCGTTACAATCGAGTGCATTTAAGCTTAGGGTTAGTGTTGAAATGGACGAGTTAGTGTTAGGGTTAGAAACGAACACATTTAGAGTTAGAGTTAAGGTGGGAATTCGTTTGGGATAGGGCTAGGGTTTTTTTCATAGGAACGACGTTTAGGGTTAGGCTTAGTGTCAGGATTGCAGTTTGGTTAGAATCGAGTGCATTTATGCTTAGGGTTAGTGTTGCAATTGACGAGTTAGTGTTAGCGTTAGAAACGAACACATTTAGGGTTAGAGTTACGGTTAGAATTCGTTTGGTATAGGGCTAAGGTTTTTGTTCATTGAATCGAGGTTTAGGGTTAGGCTTAGTGTCAGGATTGCATTTTGCTTAGAATCGAGTGCACTTAGGCTTAGGGTTAGTGTTGAAATGGACGAGTTAGTGTTAGGGTTAGAAATGATCACATTTAGGGTTATAGTTATTGTGAGAATTCGTTATAGTTAGTATTAGAGTATTTTCGTAGAATCGAGGTTTAGGCTTAGGCTTAGTGTCAGGATTGCATTTTGGTTAGAATCGAGTCCATTTAGACTGAGGGTTAGTGTTGAAATGGACGAGTTAGTGCTACGGTTAGAAACTATCACATTTAGGGTTAGAGTTATTGTGAGAATAAGTTAGAGTTACTATTAGAGTTTTTTTCGTAGAATCGAGGTTTAGGCTCAGGCTTAGTGTAAGGATTGCATTTTGGTTAGAATAGAGTGCATTTAGGCTTAGGGTTAGTGTTGAAATTGACGACTTAGTGTTAGGGTTAGAAACGAGCACATTTAGGGTTAGAGTTATGGTGAGAATTCGTTATAGTTAGTATTAGAGTTTTTTTCGTAGAATCGAAGTTTAGGCTTAGGCTTAGTGTCAGGATTGCATTTTGGTTAGAATAGAGTGCATTTAGGCTTAGGGTTAGTGTTGAAATTGACGAGTTAGTGTTAGGGTAAGAAAGGAACACATTTAGGGTTAGAGTTACGATTACAATTCGTTTGGGATAGGGCTAGGGTTTTTGTTCATACAATCGAGGTGTAGCGTTAGGCTTAGTTTCAGGATTGCATTTTGGTTCGAATAGAGTGCATTTAGGCTTAGGGTTAGTGTTGAAAATGACGACTTAGTGTTAGGGTTATAAAGGAACACAATCAGGGTTATAGTTATTGTGAGAATTCGTTATAGTTAGTATTAGAGTATTTTCGTAGAATCGAGGTGTAGGTTTAGGCTTAGTGTCAGGATTGCATTTTGGTTAGAATCGAGTGCATTTAGGCTGAGGGTTAGTGTTGAAATGGACGAGTTAGTGTTAGGGTTAGAAACGATCACATTTAGGGTTAGAGTTATTGTGAGAATTCGTTATAGTTAGTATTAGAGTATTTTCGTAGAATCGAGGTTTAGGCTTAGGCTTAGTGTCAGGACTGCGTTTTCGTTACAATCGAGTGCATTTAAGCTTAGGGTTAGTGTTGAAATGGACGAGTTAGTGTTAGGGTTAGAAACGAACACATTTAGAGTTAGAGTTAAGGTGGGAATTCGTTTGGGATAGGGCTAGGGTTTTTTTCATAGGAACGACGTTTAGGGTTAGGCTTAGTGTCAGGATTGCAGTTTGGTTAGAATCGAGTGCATTTATGCTTAGGGTTAGTGTTGCAATTGACGAGTTAGTGTTAGCGTTAGAAACGAACACATTTAGGGTTAGAGTTACGGTTAGAATTCGTTTGGTATAGGGCTAAGGTTTTTGTTCATTGAATCGAGGTTTAGGGTTAGGCTTAGTGTCAGGATTGCATTTTGCTTAGAATCGAGTCCATTTAGACTGAGGGTTAGTGTTGAAATGGACGAGTTAGTGCTACGGTTAGAAACTATCACATTTAGGGTTAGAGTTATTGTGAGAATAAGTTAGAGTTACTATTAGAGTTTTTTTCGTAGAATCGAGGTTTAGGCTCAGGCTTAGTGTAAGGATTGCATTTTGGTTAGAATAGAGTGCATTTAGGCTTAGGGTTAGTGTTGAAATTGACGACTTAGTGTTAGGGTTAGAAACGAGCACATTTAGGGTTAGAGTTATGGTGAGAATTCGTTATAGTTAGTATTAGAGTTTTTTTCGTAGAATCGAAGTTTAGGCTTAGGCTTAGTGTCAGGATTGCATTTTGGTTAGAATAGAGTGCATTTAGGCTTAGGGTTAGTGTTGAAATGGACAAGTTAGTGTTAGGGTTAGAAACGAACACATTTAGAGTTAGACTTAAGCTGAGAATTCGTTTGGGATAGGGCTAGGGTTTTTTTCATAGGATCGAAATTTAGGGTTAGGCTTAGTGTCAGGATTGCATTGTGGTTGGAATAGAGTGCATTTAGGCTTAGGGTTAGGGTTGAAATGGACGAGTTAGTGTTAGGGTTAGAAAGGAGCACATTTAGGGTTAGAGTTATGGTGAGAATTCGTTATAGTTAGTATTAGAGGTTTTTTTCGTAGAATCGAGGTTTAGCGTTAGGCTTAGTGTCAAAATTGCATTTTGGTTAGAATAGAGTGCATTTAAGCTGAGGGTTAGTGTTGAAATGGAGGAGTTAGTGTTAGGGGTAGAAAAGAGCACATTTAATGTGAAAGTTATGGTGAGAATTCTTTATAGTTAGTATTAGAGTATTTTCGTAGAATCGAGGTTTAGGCAAAGGCTTAGTGTCAGGATTGCATTTTGGTTAGAATAGAGTGCATTTAGGCTTAGGATTAGTGTTAAAATGGACGAGTTAGTGTAAGGGACAGAAAAGGTCACATTTAGGGTTAGAGTTATGGTGAGAATTCCTTATAGTTAGTATTAGAGTATTTTCGTAGAATAGAGGTTTAGGCTTAGGCCTAGTGTCAGGATTGCATTTAGTTAGAATCGATTGCATTTAGGCTTAGGGTTAGTGTTGAAATGGAGGAGTTAGTGTTAGGGTTAGAAACGAGCACATTTAGGGTTAGAGTTATGGTGAGAATTCGTTATAGTTAGTGTTAGAGGTTTTTTTCGTAGAATCGAGGTTTAGCGTTAGGCTTAGTGTCAGGATTGTATTTAGTTAGAATCGAGTGCATTTAGGCTTAGGGTTAGTGTTGAAATTGACGCCTTAGTGTTAGGGTTGGAAACGAGCACATTTAGGGTTAGAGTTATGGTGAGAATTCATTATAGTTAGTATTAGAGGTTTTTTTCATAGAATCGAGGTTTAAGCTTAGGCTTAGTGTCAGGATTGCATTTGGGTTAGAATACAGTGCATTTAGGCTTAGGGTTAGTGTTGAAATGGACGAGTTAGTGTTAGGCTTAGAAACGATCACATTTAGGGTTATAGTTACGGTTACAATTCGTTTGGGATAAGGGTAGGGTTTTTGTTCATAGTTTCGAGGTTTAGCGTTAGGCTTAGTTTCAGGATTGCATTTTGGTTAGAATAGAGTGCATTTAGGCTTAGGGTTAGTGTTGAAATTGACGAGTTAGTGTTAGGGTAAGAAAGGAACACATTTAGGGTTAGAGTTACGATTACAATTCGTTTGGGATAGGGCTAGGGTTTTTGTTCATACAATCGAGGTGTAGCGTTAGGCTTAGTTTCAGGATTGCATTTTGGTTCGAATAGAGTGCATTTAGGCTTAGGGTTAGTGTTGAAAATGACGACTTAGTGTTAGGGTTATAAAGGAACACAATCAGGGTTATAGTTATTGTGAGAATTCGTTATAGTTAGTATTAGAGTATTTTCGTAGAATCGAGGTTTAGGCTTAGGCTTTGTGTCATGATTGCATTTTGGTTAGAATAGAGTGCATTTAGGCTTAGGGTTAGTGTGGAAATTGAAGAGTTAGTGTTAGGGGTAGAAAGGAACACAATCAGGGTTATAGTTATTGTGAGAATTCGTTATAGTTAGTATTAGAGTATTTTCGTAGAATCGAGGTGTAGGTTTAGGCTTAGTGTCAGGATTGCATTTTGGTTAGAATCGAGTGCATTTAGGCTGAGGGTTAGTGTTGAAATGGACGAGTTAGTGTTAGGGTTAGAAACGATCACATTTAGGGTTAGAGTTATTGTGAGAATTCGTTATAGTTAGTATTAGAGTATTTTCGTAGAATCGAGGTTTAGGCTTAGGCTTAGTGTCAGGACTGCGTTTTCGTTACAATCGAGTGCATTTAAGCTTAGGGTTAGTGTTGAAATGGACGAGTTAGTGTTAGGGTTAGAAACGAACACATTTAGAGTTAGAGTTAAGGTGGGAATTCGTTTGGGATAGGGCTAGGGTTTTTTTCATAGGAACGACGTTTAGGGTTAGGCTTAGTGTCAGGATTGCAGTTTGGTTAGAATCGAGTGCATTTATGCTTAGGGTTAGTGTTGCAATTGACGAGTTAGTGTTAGCGTTAGAAACGAACACATTTAGGGTTAGAGTTACGGTTAGAATTCGTTTGGTATAGGGCTAAGGTTTTTGTTCATTGAATCGAGGTTTAGGGTTAGGCTTAGTGTCAGGATTGCATTTTGCTTAGAATCGAGTGCACTTAGGCTTAGGGTTAGTGTTGAAATGGACGAGTTAGTGTTAGGGTTAGAAATGATCACATTTAGGGTTATAGTTATTGTGAGAATTCGTTATAGTTAGTATTAGAGTATTTTCGTAGAATCGAGGTTTAGGCTTAGGCTTAGTGTCAGGATTGCATTTTGGTTAGAATCGAGTCCATTTAGACTGAGGGTTAGTGTTGAAATGGACGAGTTAGTGCTACGGTTAGAAACTATCACATTTAGGGTTAGAGTTATTGTGAGAATAAGTTAGAGTTACTATTAGAGTTTTTTTCGTAGAATCGAGGTTTAGGCTCAGGCTTAGTGTAAGGATTGCATTTTGGTTAGAATAGAGTGCATTTAGGCTTAGGGTTAGTGTTGAAATTGACGACTTAGTGTTAGGGTTAGAAACGAGCACATTTAGGGTTAGAGTTATGGTGAGAATTCGTTATAGTTAGTATTAGAGTTTTTTTCGTAGAATCGAAGTTTAGGCTTAGGCTTAGTGTCAGGATTGCATTTTGGTTAGAATAGAGTGCATTTAGGCTTAGGGTTAGTGTTGAAATGGACAAGTTAGTGTTAGGGTTAGAAACGAACACATTTAGAGTTAGACTTAAGCTGAGAATTCGTTTGGGATAGGGCTAGGGTTTTTTTCATAGGATCGAAATTTAGGGTTAGGCTTAGTGTCAGGATTGCATTGTGGTTGGAATAGAGTGCATTTAGGCTTAGGGTTAGGGTTGAAATGGACGAGTTAGTGTTAGGGTTAGAAAGGAGCACATTTAGGGTTAGAGTTATGGTGAGAATTCGTTATAGTTAGTATTAGAGGTTTTTTTCGTAGAATCGAGGTTTAGCGTTAGGCTTAGTGTCAAAATTGCATTTTGGTTAGAATAGAGTGCATTTAAGCTGAGGGTTAGTGTTGAAATGGAGGAGTTAGTGTTAGGGGTAGAAAAGAGCACATTTAATGTGAAAGTTATGGTGAGAATTCTTTATAGTTAGTATTAGAGTATTTTCGTAGAATCGAGGTTTAGGCAAAGGCTTAGTGTCAGGATTGCATTTTGGTTAGAATAGAGTGCATTTAGGCTTAGGATTAGTGTTAAAATGGACGAGTTAGTGTAAGGGACAGAAAAGGTCACATTTAGGGTTAGAGTTATGGTGAGAATTCCTTATAGTTAGTATTAGAGTATTTTCGTAGAATAGAGGTTTAGGCTTAGGCCTAGTGTCAGGATTGCATTTAGTTAGAATCGATTGCATTTAGGCTTAGGGTTAGTGTTGAAATGGAGGAGTTAGTGTTAGGGTTAGAAACGAGCACATTTAGGGTTAGAGTTATGGTGAGAATTCGTTATAGTTAGTGTTAGAGGTTTTTTTCGTAGAATCGAGGTTTAGCGTTAGGCTTAGTGTCAGGATTGTATTTAGTTAGAATCGAGTGCATTTAGGCTTAGGGTTAGTGTTGAAATTGACGCCTTAGTGTTAGGGTTGGAAACGAGCACATTTAGGGTTAGAGTTATGGTGAGAATTCATTATAGTTAGTATTAGAGGTTTTTTTCGTAGAATCGAGGTTTAAGCTTAGGCTTAGTGTCAGGATTGCATTTGGGTTAGAATACAGTGCATTTAGGCTTAGGGTTAGTGTTGAAATGGACGAGTTAGTGTTAGGCTTAGAAACGATCACATTTAGGGTTATAGTTACGGTTACAATTCGTTTGGGATAAGGGTAGGGTTTTTGTTCATAGTTTCGAGGTTTAGCGTTAGGCTTAGTTTCAGGATTGCATTTTGGTTAGAATAGAGTGCATTTAGGCTTAGGGTTAGTGTTGAAATTGACGAGTTAGTGTTAGGGTAAGAAAGGAACACATTTAGGGTTAGAGTTACGATTACAATTCGTTTGGGATAGGGCTAGGGTTTTTGTTCATACAATCGAGGTGTAGCGTTAGGCTTAGTTTCAGGATTGCATTTTGGTTCGAATAGAGTGCATTTAGGCTTAGGGTTAGTGTTGAAAATGACGACTTAGTGTTAGGGTTATAAAGGAACACAATCAGGGTTATAGTTATTGTGAGAATTCGTTATAGTTAGTATTAGAGTATTTTCGTAGAATCGAGGTTTAGGCTTAGGCTTTGTGTCATGATTGCATTTTGGTTAGAATAGAGTGCATTTAGGCTTAGGGTTAGTGTGGAAATTGAAGAGTTAGTGTTAGGGGTAGAAAGGAACACAATCAGGGTTATAGTTATTGTGAGAATTCGTTATAGTTAGTATTAGAGTATTTTCGTAGAATCGAGGTGTAGGTTTAGGCTTAGTGTCAGGATTGCATTTTGGTTAGAATCGAGTGCATTTAGGCTGAGGGTTAGTGTTGAAATGGACGAGTTAGTGTTAGGGTTAGAAACGATCACATTTAGGGTTAGAGTTATTGTGAGAATTCGTTATAGTTAGTATTAGAGTATTTTCGTAGAATCGAGGTTTAGGCTTAGGCTTAGTGTCAGGACTGCGTTTTCGTTACAATCGAGTGCATTTAAGCTTAGGGTTAGTGTTGAAATGGACGAGTTAGTGTTAGGGTTAGAAACGAACACATTTAGAGTTAGAGTTAAGGTGGGAATTCGTTTGGGATAGGGCTAGGGTTTTTTTCATAGGAACGACGTTTAGGGTTAGGCTTAGTGTCAGGATTGCAGTTTGGTTAGAATCGAGTGCATTTATGCTTAGGGTTAGTGTTGCAATTGACGAGTTAGTGTTAGCGTTAGAAACGAACACATTTAGGGTTAGAGTTACGGTTAGAATTCGTTTGGTATAGGGCTAAGGTTTTTGTTCATTGAATCGAGGTTTAGGGTTAGGCTTAGTGTCAGGATTGCATTTTGCTTAGAATCGAGTCCATTTAGACTGAGGGTTAGTGTTGAAATGGACGAGTTAGTGCTACGGTTAGAAACTATCACATTTAGGGTTAGAGTTATTGTGAGAATAAGTTAGAGTTACTATTAGAGTTTTTTTCGTAGAATCGAGGTTTAGGCTCAGGCTTAGTGTAAGGATTGCATTTTGGTTAGAATAGAGTGCATTTAGGCTTAGGGTTAGTGTTGAAATTGACGACTTAGTGTTAGGGTTAGAAACGAGCACATTTAGGGTTAGAGTTATGGTGAGAATTCGTTATAGTTAGTATTAGAGTTTTTTTCGTAGAATCGAAGTTTAGGCTTAGGCTTAGTGTCAGGATTGCATTTTGGTTAGAATAGAGTGCATTTAGGCTTAGGGTTAGTGTTGAAATGGACAAGTTAGTGCTAGGGTTAGAAACGAACACATTTAGAGTTAGAGTTAAGCTGAGAATTCGTTTGGGATAGGGCTAGGGTTTTTTTCATAGGATCGAAATTTAGGGTTAGGCTTAGTGTCAGGATTGCATTGTGGTTGGAATAGAGTGCATTTAGGCTTAGGGTTAGGGTTGAAATGGACGAGTTAGTGTTAGGGTTAGAAAGGAGCACATTTAGGGTTAGAGTTATGGTGAGAATTCGTTATAGTTAGTATTAGAGGTTTTTTTCGTAGAATCGAGGTTTAGCGTTAGGCTTAGTGTCAAAATTGCATTTTGGTTAGAATAGAGTGCATTTAAGCTGAGGGTTAGTGTTGAAATGGAGGAGTTAGTGTTAGGGGTAGAAAAGAGCACATTTAATGTGAAAGTTATGGTGAGAATTCTTTATAGTTAGTATTAGAGTATTTTCGTAGAATCGAGGTTTAGGCAAAGGCTTAGTGTCAGGATTGCATTTTGGTTAGAATAGAGTGCATTTAGGCTTAGGATTAGTGTTAAAATGGACGAGTTAGTGTAAGGGACAGAAAAGGTCACATTTAGGGTTAGAGTTATGGTGAGAATTCCTTATAGTTAGTATTAGAGTATTTTCGTAGAATAGAGGTTTAGGCTTAGGCCTAGTGTCAGGATTGCATTTAGTTAGAATCGATTGCATTTAGGCTTAGGGTTAGTGTTGAAATGGAGGAGTTAGTGTTAGGGTTAGAAACGAGCACATTTAGGGTTAGAGTTATGGTGAGAATTCGTTATAGTTAGTGTTAGAGGTTTTTTTCGTAGAATCGAGGTTTAGCGTTAGGCTTAGTGTCAGGATTGTATTTAGTTAGAATCGAGTGCATTTAGGCTTAGGGTTAGTGTTGAAATTGACGCCTTAGTGTTAGGGTTGGAAACGAGCACATTTAGGGTTAGAGTTATGGTGAGAATTCATTATAGTTAGTATTAGAGGTTTTTTTCGTAGAATCGAGGTTTAAGCTTAGGCTTAGTGTCAGGATTGCATTTGGGTTAGAATACAGTGCATTTAGGCTTAGGGTTAGTGTTGAAATGGACGAGTTAGTGTTAGGCTTAGAAACGATCACATTTAGGGTTATAGTTACGGTTACAATTCGTTTGGGATAAGGGTAGGGTTTTTGTTCATAGTTTCGAGGTTTAGCGTTAGGCTTAGTTTCAGGATTGCATTTTGGTTAGAATCGAGTGCATTTAGGCTTAGGGTTAGTGTTGAAATTGACGAGTTAGTGTTAGGGTAAGAAAGGAACACATTTAGGGTTAGAGTTACGATTACAATTCGTTTGGGATAGGGCTAGGGTTTTTGTTCATACAATCGAGGTGTAGCGTTAGGCTTAGTTTCAGGATTGCATTTTGGTTCGAATAGAGTGCATTTAGGCTTAGGGTTAGTGTTGAAAATGACGACTTAGTGTTAGGGTTATAAAGGAACACAATCAGGGTTATAGTTATTGTGAGAATTCGTTATAGTTAGTATTAGAGTATTTTCGTAGAATCGAGGTTTAGGCTTAGGCTTTGTGTCATGATTGCATTTTGGTTAGAATAGAGTGCATTTAGGCTTAGGGTTAGTGTGGAAATTGAAGAGTTAGTGTTAGGGGTAGAAAGGAACACAATCAGGGTTATAGTTATTGTGAGAATTCGTTATAGTTAGTATTAGAGTATTTTCGTAGAATCGAGGTGTAGGTTTAGGCTTAGTGTCAGGATTGCATTTTGGTTAGAATCGAGTGCATTTAGGCTGAGGGTTAGTGTTGAAATGGACGAGTTAGTGTTAGGGTTAGAAACGATCACATTTAGGGTTAGAGTTATTGTGAGAATTCGTTATAGTTAGTATTAGAGTATTTTCGTAGAATCGAGGTTTAGGCTTAGGCTTAGTGTCAGGACTGCGTTTTCGTTACAATCGAGTGCATTTAAGCTTAGGGTTAGTGTTGAAATGGACGAGTTAGTGTTAGGGTTAGAAACGAACACATTTAGAGTTAGAGTTAAGGTGGGAATTCGTTTGGGATAGGGCTAGGGTTTTTTTCATAGGAACGACGTTTAGGGTTAGGCTTAGTGTCAGGATTGCAGTTTGGTTAGAATCGAGTGCATTTATGCTTAGGGTTAGTGTTGCAATTGACGAGTTAGTGTTAGCGTTAGAAACGAACACATTTAGGGTTAGAGTTACGGTTAGAATTCGTTTGGTATAGGGCTAAGGTTTTTGTTCATTGAATCGAGGTTTAGGGTTAGGCTTAGTGTCAGGATTGCATTTTGCTTAGAATCGAGTCCATTTAGACTGAGGGTTAGTGTTGAAATGGACGAGTTAGTGCTACGGTTAGAAACTATCACATTTAGGGTTAGAGTTATTGTGAGAATAAGTTAGAGTTACTATTAGAGTTTTTTTCGTAGAATCGAGGTTTAGGCTCAGGCTTAGTGTAAGGATTGCATTTTGGTTAGAATAGAGTGCATTTAGGCTTAGGGTTAGTGTTGAAATTGACGACTTAGTGTTAGGGTTAGAAACGAGCACATTTAGGGTTAGAGTTATGGTGAGAATTCGTTATAGTTAGTATTAGAGTTTTTTTCGTAGAATCGAAGTTTAGGCTTAGGCTTAGTGTCAGGATTGCATTTTGGTTAGAATAGAGTGCATTTAGGCTTAGGGTTAGTGTTGAAATGGACAAGTTAGTGTTAGGGTTAGAAACGAACACATTTAGAGTTAGACTTAAGCTGAGAATTCGTTTGGGATAGGGCTAGGGTTTTTTTCATAGGATCGAAATTTAGGGTTAGGCTTAGTGTCAGGATTGCATTGTGGTTGGAATAGAGTGCATTTAGGCTTAGGGTTAGGGTTGAAATGGACGAGTTAGTGTTAGGGTTAGAAAGGAGCACATTTAGGGTTAGAGTTATGGTGAGAATTCGTTATAGTTAGTATTAGAGGTTTTTTTCGTAGAATCGAGGTTTAGCGTTAGGCTTAGTGTCAAAATTGCATTTTGGTTAGAATAGAGTGCATTTAAGCTGAGGGTTAGTGTTGAAATGGAGGAGTTAGTGTTAGGGGTAGAAAAGAGCACATTTAATGTGAAAGTTATGGTGAGAATTCTTTATAGTTAGTATTAGAGTATTTTCGTAGAATCGAGGTTTAGGCAAAGGCTTAGTGTCAGGATTGCATTTTGGTTAGAATAGAGTGCATTTAGGCTTAGGATTAGTGTTAAAATGGACGAGTTAGTGTAAGGGACAGAAAAGGTCACATTTAGGGTTAGAGTTATGGTGAGAATTCCTTATAGTTAGTATTAGAGTATTTTCGTAGAATAGAGGTTTAGGCTTAGGCCTAGTGTCAGGATTGCATTTAGTTAGAATCGATTGCATTTAGGCTTAGGGTTAGTGTTGAAATGGAGGAGTTAGTGTTAGGGTTAGAAACGAGCACATTTAGGGTTAGAGTTATGGTGAGAATTCGTTATAGTTAGTGTTAGAGGTTTTTTTCGTAGAATCGAGGTTTAGCGTTAGGCTTAGTGTCAGGATTGTATTTAGTTAGAATCGAGTGCATTTAGGCTTAGGGTTAGTGTTGAAATTGACGCCTTAGTGTTAGGGTTGGAAACGAGCACATTTAGGGTTAGAGTTATGGTGAGAATTCATTATAGTTAGTATTAGAGGTTTTTTTCGTAGAATCGAGGTTTAAGCTTAGGCTTAGTGTCAGGATTGCATTTGGGTTAGAATACAGTGCATTTAGGCTTAGGGTTAGTGTTGAAATGGACGAGTTAGTGTTAGGCTTAGAAACGATCACATTTAGGGTTATAGTTACGGTTACAATTCGTTTGGGATAAGGGTAGGGTTTTTGTTCATAGTTTCGAGGTTTAGCGTTAGGCTTAGTTTCAGGATTGCATTTTGGTTAGAATAGAGTGCATTTAGGCTTAGGGTTAGTGTTGAAATTGACGAGTTAGTGTTAGGGTAAGAAAGGAACACATTTAGGGTTAGAGTTACGATTACAATTCGTTTGGGATAGGGCTAGGGTTTTTGTTCATACAATCGAGGTGTAGCGTTAGGCTTAGTTTCAGGATTGCATTTTGGTTCGAATAGAGTGCATTTAGGCTTAGGGTTAGTGTTGAAAATGACGACTTAGTGTTAGGGTTATAAAGGAACACAATCAGGGTTATAGTTATTGTGAGAATTCGTTATAGTTAGTATTAGAGTATTTTCGTAGAATCGAGGTTTAGGCTTAGGCTTTGTGTCATGATTGCATTTTGGTTAGAATAGAGTGCATTTAGGCTTAGGGTTAGTGTGGAAATTGAAGAGTTAGTGTTAGGGGTAGAAAGGAACACAATCAGGGTTATAGTTATTGTGAGAATTCGTTATAGTTAGTATTAGAGTATTTTCGTAGAATCGAGGTGTAGGTTTAGGCTTAGTGTCAGGATTGCATTTTGGTTAGAATCGAGTGCATTTAGGCTGAGGGTTAGTGTTGAAATGGACGAGTTAGTGTTAGGGTTAGAAACGATCACATTTAGGGTTAGAGTTATTGTGAGAATTCGTTATAGTTAGTATTAGAGTATTTTCGTAGAATCGAGGTTTAGGCTTAGGCTTAGTGTCAGGACTGCGTTTTCGTTACAATCGAGTGCATTTAAGCTTAGGGTTAGTGTTGAAATGGACGAGTTAGTGTTAGGGTTAGAAACGAACACATTTAGAGTTAGAGTTAAGGTGGGAATTCGTTTGGGATAGGGCTAGGGTTTTTTTCATAGGAACGACGTTTAGGGTTAGGCTTAGTGTCAGGATTGCAGTTTGGTTAGAATCGAGTGCATTTATGCTTAGGGTTAGTGTTGCAATTGACGAGTTAGTGTTAGCGTTAGAAACGAACACATTTAGGGTTAGAGTTACGGTTAGAATTCGTTTGGTATAGGGCTAAGGTTTTTGTTCATTGAATCGAGGTTTAGGGTTAGGCTTAGTGTCAGGATTGCATTTTGCTTAGAATCGAGTGCACTTAGGCTTAGGGTTAGTGTTGAAATGGACGAGTTAGTGTTAGGGTTAGAAATGATCACATTTAGGGTTATAGTTATTGTGAGAATTCGTTATAGTTAGTATTAGAGTATTTTCGTAGAATCGAGGTTTAGGCTTAGGCTTAGTGTCAGGATTGCATTTTGGTTAGAATCGAGTCCATTTAGACTGAGGGTTAGTGTTGAAATGGACGAGTTAGTGCTACGGTTAGAAACTATCACATTTAGGGTTAGAGTTATTGTGAGAATAAGTTAGAGTTACTATTAGAGTTTTTTTCGTAGAATCGAGGTTTAGGCTCAGGCTTAGTGTAAGGATTGCATTTTGGTTAGAATAGAGTGCATTTAGGCTTAGGGTTAGTGTTGAAATTGACGACTTAGTGTTAGGGTTAGAAACGAGCACATTTAGGGTTAGAGTTATGGTGAGAATTCGTTATAGTTAGTATTAGAGTTTTTTTCGTAGAATCGAAGTTTAGGCTTAGGCTTAGTGTCAGGATTGCATTTTGGTTAGAATAGAGTGCATTTAGGCTTAGGGTTAGTGTTGAAATGGACAAGTTAGTGTTAGGGTTAGAAACGAACACATTTAGAGTTAGACTTAAGCTGAGAATTCGTTTGGGATAGGGCTAGGGTTTTTTTCATAGGATCGAAATTTAGGGTTAGGCTTAGTGTCAGGATTGCATTGTGGTTGGAATAGAGTGCATTTAGGCTTAGGGTTAGGGTTGAAATGGACGAGTTAGTGTTAGGGTTAGAAAGGAGCACATTTAGGGTTAGAGTTATGGTGAGAATTCGTTATAGTTAGTATTAGAGGTTTTTTTCGTAGAATCGAGGTTTAGCGTTAGGCTTAGTGTCAAAATTGCATTTTGGTTAGAATAGAGTGCATTTAAGCTGAGGGTTAGTGTTGAAATGGAGGAGTTAGTGTTAGGGGTAGAAAAGAGCACATTTAATGTGAAAGTTATGGTGAGAATTCTTTATAGTTAGTATTAGAGTATTTTTGTAGAATCGAGGTTTAGGCAAAGGCTTAGTGTCAGGATTGCATTTTGGTTAGAATAGAGTGCATTTAGGCTTAGGATTAGTGTTAAAATGGACGAGTTAGTGTAAGGGACAGAAAAGGTCACATTTAGGGTTAGAGTTATGGTGAGAATTCCTTATAGTTAGTATTAGAGTATTTTCGTAGAATAGAGGTTTAGGCTTAGGCCTAGTGTCAGGATTGCATTTAGTTAGAATCGATTGCATTTAGGCTTAGGGTTAGTGTTGAAATGGAGGAGTTAGTGTTAGGGTTAGAAACGAGCACATTTAGGGTTAGAGTTATGGTGAGAATTCGTTATAGTTAGTGTTAGAGGTTTTTTTCGTAGAATCGAGGTTTAGCGTTAGGCTTAGTGTCAGGATTGTATTTAGTTAGAATCGAGTGCATTTAGGCTTAGGGTTAGTGTTGAAATTGACGCCTTAGTGTTAGGGTTGGAAACGAGCACATTTAGGGTTAGAGTTATGGTGAGAATTCATTATAGTTAGTATTAGAGGTTTTTTTCGTAGAATCGAGGTTTAAGCTTAGGCTTAGTGTCAGGATTGCATTTGGGTTAGAATACAGTGCATTTAGGCTTAGGGTTAGTGTTGAAATGGACGAGTTAGTGTTAGGCTTAGAAACGATCACATTTAGGGTTATAGTTACGGTTACAATTCGTTTGGGATAAGGGTAGGGTTTTTGTTCATAGTTTCGAGGTTTAGCGTTAGGCTTAGTTTCAGGATTGCATTTTGGTTAGAATAGAGTGCATTTAGGCTTAGGGTTAGTGTTGAAATTGACGAGTTAGTGTTAGGGTAAGAAAGGAACACATTTAGGGTTAGAGTTACGATTACAATTCGTTTGGGATAGGGCTAGGGTTTTTGTTCATACAATCGAGGTGTAGCGTTAGGCTTAGTTTCAGGATTGCATTTTGGTTCGAATAGAGTGCATTTAGGCTTAGGGTTAGTGTTGAAAATGACGACTTAGTGTTAGGGTTATAAAGGAACACAATCAGGGTTATAGTTATTGTGAGAATTCGTTATAGTTAGTATTAGAGTATTTTCGTAGAATCGAGGTTTAGGCTTAGGCTTTGTGTCATGATTGCATTTTGGTTAGAATAGAGTGCATTTAGGCTTAGGGTTAGTGTGGAAATTGAAGAGTTAGTGTTAGGGGTAGAAAGGAACACAATCAGGGTTATAGTTATTGTGAGAATTCGTTATAGTTAGTATTAGAGTATTTTCGTAGAATCGAGGTGTAGGTTTAGGCTTAGTGTCAGGATTGCATTTTGGTTAGAATCGAGTGCATTTAGGCTGAGGGTTAGTGTTGAAATGGACGAGTTAGTGTTAGGGTTAGAAACGATCACATTTAGGGTTAGAGTTATTGTGAGAATTCGTTATAGTTAGTATTAGAGTATTTTCGTAGAATCGAGGTTTAGGCTTAGGCTTAGTGTCAGGACTGCGTTTTCGTTACAATCGAGTGCATTTAAGCTTAGGGTTAGTGTTGAAATGGACGAGTTAGTGTTAGGGTTAGAAACGAACACATTTAGAGTTAGAGTTAAGGTGGGAATTCGTTTGGGATAGGGCTAGGGTTTTTTTCATAGGAACGACGTTTAGGGTTAGGCTTAGTGTCAGGATTGCAGTTTGGTTAGAATCGAGTGCATTTATGCTTAGGGTTAGTGTTGCAATTGACGAGTTAGTGTTAGCGTTAGAAACGAACACATTTAGGGTTAGAGTTACGGTTAGAATTCGTTTGGTATAGGGCTAAGGTTTTTGTTCATTGAATCGAGGTTTAGGGTTAGGCTTAGTGTCAGGATTGCATTTTGCTTAGAATCGAGTGCACTTAGGCTTAGGGTTAGTGTTGAAATGGACGAGTTAGTGTTAGGGTTAGAAACGATCACATTTAGGGTTATAGTTATTGTGAGAATTCGTTATAGTTAGTATTAGAGTATTTTCGTAGAATCGAGGTTTAGGCTTAGGCTTAGTGTCAGGATTGCATTTTGGTTAGAATCGAGTCCATTTAGACTGAGGGTTAGTGTTGAAATGGACGAGTTAGTGCTACGGTTAGAAACTATCACATTTAGGGTTAGAGTTATTGTGAGAATAAGTTAGAGTTACTATTAGAGTTTTTTTCGTAGAATCGAGGTTTAGGCTCAGGCTTAGTGTAAGGATTGCATTTTGGTTAGAATAGAGTGCATTTAGGCTTAGGGTTAGTGTTGAAATTGACGACTTAGTGTTAGGGTTAGAAACGAGCACATTTAGGGTTAGAGTTATGGTGAGAATTCGTTATAGTTAGTATTAGAGTTTTTTTCGTAGAATCGAAGTTTAGGCTTAGGCTTAGTGTCAGGATTGCATTTTGGTTAGAATAGAGTGCATTTAGGCTTAGGGTTAGTGTTGAAATGGACAAGTTAGTGTTAGGGTTAGAAACGAACACATTTAGAGTTAGACTTAAGCTGAGAATTCGTTTGGGATAGGGCTAGGGTTTTTTTCATAGGATCGAAATTTAGGGTTAGGCTTAGTGTCAGGATTGCATTGTGGTTGGAATAGAGTGCATTTAGGCTTAGGGTTAGGGTTGAAATGGACGAGTTAGTGTTAGGGTTAGAAAGGAGCACATTTAGGGTTAGAGTTATGGTGAGAATTCGTTATAGTTAGTATTAGAGGTTTTTTTCGTAGAATCGAGGTTTAGCGTTAGGCTTAGTGTCAAAATTGCATTTTGGTTAGAATAGAGTGCATTTAAGCTGAGGGTTAGTGTTGAAATGGAGGAGTTAGTGTTAGGGGTAGAAAAGAGCACATTTAATGTGAAAGTTATGGTGAGAATTCTTTATAGTTAGTATTAGAGTATTTTCGTAGAATCGAGGTTTAGGCAAAGGCTTAGTGTCAGGATTGCATTTTGGTTAGAATAGAGTGCATTTAGGCTTAGGATTAGTGTTAAAATGGACGAGTTAGTGTAAGGGACAGAAAAGGTCACATTTAGGGTTAGAGTTATGGTGAGAATTCCTTATAGTTAGTATTAGAGTATTTTCGTAGAATAGAGGTTTAGGCTTAGGCCTAGTGTCAGGATTGCATTTAGTTAGAATCGATTGCATTTAGGCTTAGGGTTAGTGTTGAAATGGAGGAGTTAGTGTTAGGGTTAGAAACGAGCACATTTAGGGTTAGAGTTATGGTGAGAATTCGTTATAGTTAGTGTTAGAGGTTTTTTTCGTAGAATCGAGGTTTAGCGTTAGGCTTAGTGTCAGGATTGTATTTAGTTAGAATCGAGTGCATTTAGGCTTAGGGTTAGTGTTGAAATTGACGCCTTAGTGTTAGGGTTGGAAACGAGCACATTTAGGGTTAGAGTTATGGTAAGAATTCATTATAGTTAGTATTAGAGGTTTTTTTCGTAGAATCGAGGTTTAAGCTTAGGCTTAGTGTCAGGATTGCATTTGGGTTAGAATACAGTGCATTTAGGCTTAGGGTTAGTGTTGAAATGGACGAGTTAGTGTTAGGCTTAGAAACGATCACATTTAGGGTTATAGTTACGGTTACAATTCGTTTGGGATAAGGGTAGGGTTTTTGTTCATAGATTCGAGGTTTAGCGTTAGGCTTAGTTTCAGGATTGCATTTTGGTTAGAATAGAGTGCATTTAGGCTTAGGGTTAGTGTTGAAATTGACGAGTTAGTGTTAGGGTAAGAAAGGAACACATTTAGGGTTAGAGTTACGATTACAATTCGTTTGGGATAGGGCTAGGGTTTTTGTTCATACAATCGAGGTGTAGCGTTAGGCTTAGTTTCAGGATTGCATTTTGGTTCGAATAGAGTGCATTTAGGCTTAGGGTTAGTGTTGAAAATGACGACTTAGTGTTAGGGTTATAAAGGAACACAATCAGGGTTATAGTTATTGTGAGAATTCGTTATAGTTAGTATTAGAGTATTTTCGTAGAATCGAGGTTTAGGCTTAGGCTTTGTGTCATGATTGCATTTTGGTTAGAATAGAGTGCATTTAGGCTTAGGGTTAGTGTGGAAATTGAAGAGTTAGTGTTAGGGGTAGAAAGGAACACAATCAGGGTTATAGTTATTGTGAGAATTCGTTATAGTTAGTATTAGAGTATTTTCGTAGAATCGAGGTGTAGGTTTAGGCTTAGTGTCAGGATTGCATTTTGGTTAGAATCGAGTGCATTTAGGCTGAGGGTTAGTGTTGAAATGGACGAGTTAGTGTTAGGGTTAGAAACGATCACATTTAGGGTTAGAGTTATTGTGAGAATTCGTTATAGTTAGTATTAGAGTATTTTCGTAGAATCGAGGTTTAGGCTTAGGCTTAGTGTCAGGACTGCGTTTTCGTTACAATCGAGTGCATTTAAGCTTAGGGTTAGTGTTGAAATGGACGAGTTAGTGTTAGGGTTAGAAACGAACACATTTAGAGTTAGAGTTAAGGTGGGAATTCGTTTGGGATAGGGCTAGGGTTTTTTTCATAGGAACGACGTTTAGGGTTAGGCTTAGTGTCAGGATTGCAGTTTGGTTAGAATCGAGTGCATTTATGCTTAGGGTTAGTGTTGCAATTGACGAGTTAGTGTTAGCGTTAGAAACGAACACATTTAGGGTTAGAGTTACGGTTAGAATTCGTTTGGTATAGGGCTAAGGTTTTTGTTCATTGAATCGAGGTTTAGGGTTAGGCTTAGTGTCAGGATTGCATTTTGCTTAGAATCGAGTGCACTTAGGCTTAGGGTTAGTGTTGAAATGGACGAGTTAGTGTTAGGGTTAGAAACGATCACATTTAGGGTTATAGTTATTGTGAGAATTCGTTATAGTTAGTATTAGAGTATTTTCGTAGAATCGAGGTTTAGGCTTAGGCTTAGTGTCAGGATTGCATTTTGGTTAGAATCGAGTCCATTTAGACTGAGGGTTAGTGTTGAAATGGACGAGTTAGTGCTACGGTTAGAAACTATCACATTTAGGGTTAGAGTTATTGTGAGAATAAGTTAGAGTTACTATTAGAGTTTTTTTCGTAGAATCGAGGTTTAGGCTCAGGCTTAGTGTAAGGATTGCATTTTGGTTAGAATAGAGTGCATTTAGGCTTAGGGTTAGTGTTGAAATTGACGACTTAGTGTTAGGGTTAGAAACGAGCACATTTAGGGTTAGAGTTATGGTGAGAATTCGTTATAGTTAGTATTAGAGTTTTTTTCGTAGAATCGAAGTTTAGGCTTAGGCTTAGTGTCAGGATTGCATTTTGGTTAGAATAGAGTGCATTTAGGCTTAGGGTTAGTGTTGAAATGGACAAGTTAGTGTTAGGGTTAGAAACGAACACATTTAGAGTTAGACTTAAGCTGAGAATTCGTTTGGGATAGGGCTAGGGTTTTTTTCATAGGATCGAAATTTAGGGTTAGGCTTAGTGTCAGGATTGCATTGTGGTTGGAATAGAGTGCATTTAGGCTTAGGGTTAGGGTTGAAATGGACGAGTTAGTGTTAGGGTTAGAAAGGAGCACATTTAGGGTTAGAGTTATGGTGAGAATTCGTTATAGTTAGTATTAGAGGTTTTTTTCGTAGAATCGAGGTTTAGCGTTAGGCTTAGTGTCAAAATTGCATTTTGGTTAGAATAGAGTGCATTTAAGCTGAGGGTTAGTGTTGAAATGGAGGAGTTAGTGTTAGGGGTAGAAAAGAGCACATTTAATGTGAAAGTTATGGTGAGAATTCTTTATAGTTAGTATTAGAGTATTTTCGTAGAATCGAGGTTTAGGCAAAGGCTTAGTGTCAGGATTGCATTTTGGTTAGAATAGAGTGCATTTAGGCTTAGGATTAGTGTTAAAATGGACGAGTTAGTGTAAGGGACAGAAAAGGTCACATTTAGGGTTAGAGTTATGGTGAGAATTCCTTATAGTTAGTATTAGAGTATTTTCGTAGAATAGAGGTTTAGGCTTAGGCCTAGTGTCAGGATTGCATTTAGTTAGAATCGATTGCATTTAGGCTTAGGGTTAGTGTTGAAATGGAGGAGTTAGTGTTAGGGCTAGAAACGAGCACATTTAGGGTTAGAGTTATGGTGAGAATTCGTTATAGTTAGTGTTAGAGGTTTTTTTCGTAGAATCGAGGTTTAGCGTTAGGCTTAGTGTCAGGATTGTATTTAGTTAGAATCGAGTGCATTTAGGCTTAGGGTTAGTGTTGAAATTGACGCCTTAGTGTTAGGGTTGGAAACGAGCACATTTAGGGTTAGAGTTATGGTGAGAATTCATTATAGTTAGTATTAGAGGTTTTTTTCGTAGAATCGAGGTTTAAGCTTAGGCTTAGTGTCAGGATTGCATTTGGGTTAGAATACAGTGCATTTAGGCTTAGGGTTAGTGTTGAAATGGACGAGTTAGTGTTAGGCTTAGAAACGATCACATTTAGGGTTATAGTTACGGTTACAATTCGTTTGGGATAAGGGTAGGGTTTTTGTTCATAGTTTCGAGGTTTAGCGTTAGGCTTAGTTTCAGGATTGCATTTTGGTTAGAATAGAGTGCATTTAGGCTTAGGGTTAGTGTTGAAATTGACGAGTTAGTGTTAGGGTAAGAAAGGAACACATTTAGGGTTAGAGTTACGATTACAATTCGTTTGGGATAGGGCTAGGGTTTTTGTTCATACAATCGAGGTGTAGCGTTAGGCTTAGTTTCAGGATTGCATTTTGGTTCGAATAGAGTGCATTTAGGCTTAGGGTTAGTGTTGAAAATGACGACTTAGTGTTAGGGTTATAAAGGAACACAATCAGGGTTATAGTTATTGTGAGAATTCGTTATAGTTAGTATTAGAGTATTTTCGTAGAATCGAGGTTTAGGCTTAGGCTTTGTGTCATGATTGCATTTTGGTTAGAATAGAGTGCATTTAGGCTTAGGGTTAGTGTGGAAATTGAAGAGTTAGTGTTAGGGGTAGAAAGGAACACAATCAGGGTTATAGTTATTGTGAGAATTCGTTATAGTTAGTATTAGAGTATTTTCGTAGAATCGAGGTGTAGGTTTAGGCTTAGTGTCAGGATTGCATTTTGGTTAGAATCGAGTGCATTTAGGCTGAGGGTTAGTGTTGAAATGGACGAGTTAGTGTTAGGGTTAGAAACGATCACATTTAGGGTTAGAGTTATTGTGAGAATTCGTTATAGTTAGTATTAGAGTATTTTCGTAGAATCGAGGTTTAGGCTTAGGCTTAGTGTCAGGACTGCGTTTTCGTTACAATCGAGTGCATTTAAGCTTAGGGTTAGTGTTGAAATGGACGAGTTAGTGTTAGGGTTAGAAACGAACACATTTAGAGTTAGAGTTAAGGTGGGAATTCGTTTGGGATAGGGCTAGGGTTTTTTTCATAGGAACGACGTTTAGGGTTAGGCTTAGTGTCAGGATTGCAGTTTGGTTAGAATCGAGTGCATTTATGCTTAGGGTTAGTGTTGCAATTGACGAGTTAGTGTTAGCGTTAGAAACGAACACATTTAGGGTTAGAGTTACGGTTAGAATTCGTTTGGTATAGGGCTAAGGTTTTTGTTCATTGAATCGAGGTTTAGGGTTAGGCTTAGTGTCAGGATTGCATTTTGCTTAGAATCGAGTCCATTTAGACTGAGGGTTAGTGTTGAAATGGACGAGTTAGTGCTACGGTTAGAAACTATCACATTTAGGGTTAGAGTTATTGTGAGAATAAGTTAGAGTTACTATTAGAGTTTTTTTCGTAGAATCGAGGTTTAGGCTCAGGCTTAGTGTAAGGATTGCATTTTGGTTAGAATAGAGTGCATTTAGGCTTAGGGTTAGTGTTGAAATTGACGACTTAGTGTTAGGGTTAGAAACGAGCACATTTAGGGTTAGAGTTATGGTGAGAATTCGTTATAGTTAGTATTAGAGTTTTTTTCGTAGAATCGAAGTTTAGGCTTAGGCTTAGTGTCAGGATTGCATTTTGGTTAGAATAGAGTGCATTTAGGCTTAGGGTTAGTGTTGAAATGGACAAGTTAGTGTTAGGGTTAGAAACGAACACATTTAGAGTTAGACTTAAGCTGAGAATTCGTTTGGGATAGGGCTAGGGTTTTTTTCATAGGATCGAAATTTAGGGTTAGGCTTAGTGTCAGGATTGCATTGTGGTTGGAATAGAGTGCATTTAGGCTTAGGGTTAGGGTTGAAATGGACGAGTTAGTGTTAGGGTTAGAAAGGAGCACATTTAGGGTTAGAGTTATGGTGAGAATTCGTTATAGTTAGTATTAGAGGTTTTTTTCGTAGAATCGAGGTTTAGCGTTAGGCTTAGTGTCAAAATTGCATTTTGGTTAGAATAGAGTGCATTTAAGCTGAGGGTTAGTGTTGAAATGGAGGAGTTAGTGTTAGGGGTAGAAAAGAGCACATTTAATGTGAAAGTTATGGTGAGAATTCTTTATAGTTAGTATTAGAGTATTTTCGTAGAATCGAGGTTTAGGCAAAGGCTTAGTGTCAGGATTGCATTTTGGTTAGAATAGAGTGCATTTAGGCTTAGGATTAGTGTTAAAATGGACGAGTTAGTGTAAGGGACAGAAAAGGTCACATTTAGGGTTAGAGTTATGGTGAGAATTCCTTATAGTTAGTATTAGAGTATTTTCGTAGAATAGAGGTTTAGGCTTAGGCCTAGTGTCAGGATTGCATTTAGTTAGAATCGATTGCATTTAGGCTTAGGGTTAGTGTTGAAATGGAGGAGTTAGTGTTAGGGTTAGAAACGAGCACATTTAGGGTTAGAGTTATGGTGAGAATTCGTTATAGTTAGTGTTAGAGGTTTTTTTCGTAGAATCGAGGTTTAGCGTTAGGCTTAGTGTCAGGATTGTATTTAGTTAGAATCGAGTGCATTTAGGCTTAGGGTTAGTGTTGAAATTGACGCCTTAGTGTTAGGGTTGGAAACGAGCACATTTAGGGTTAGAGTTATGGTGAGAATTCATTATAGTTAGTATTAGAGGTTTTTTTCGTAGAATCGAGGTTTAAGCTTAGGCTTAGTGTCAGGATTGCATTTGGGTTAGAATACAGTGCATTTAGGCTTAGGGTTAGTGTTGAAATGGACGAGTTAGTGTTAGGCTTAGAAACGATCACATTTAGGGTTATAGTTACGGTTACAATTCGTTTGGGATAAGGGTAGGGTTTTTGTTCATAGTTTCGAGGTTTAGCGTTAGGCTTAGTTTCAGGATTGCATTTTGGTTAGAATAGAGTGCATTTAGGCTTAGGGTTAGTGTTGAAATTGACGAGTTAGTGTTAGGGTAAGAAAGGAACACATTTAGGGTTAGAGTTACGATTACAATTCGTTTGGGATAGGGCTAGGGTTTTTGTTCATACAATCGAGGTGTAGCGTTAGGCTTAGTTTCAGGATTGCATTTTGGTTCGAATAGAGTGCATTTAGGCTTAGGGTTAGTGTTGAAAATGACGACTTAGTGTTAGGGTTATAAAGGAACACAATCAGGGTTATAGTTATTGTGAGAATTCGTTATAGTTAGTATTAGAGTATTTTCGTAGAATCAAGGTTTAGGCTTAGGCTTTGTGTCATGATTGCATTTTGGTTAGAATAGAGTGCATTTAGGCTTAGGGTTAGTGTGGAAATTGAAGAGTTAGTGTTAGGGGTAGAAAGGAACACAATCAGGGTTATAGTTATTGTGAGAATTCGTTATAGTTAGTATTAGAGTATTTTCGTAGAATCGAGGTGTAGGTTTAGGCTTAGTGTCAGGATTGCATTTTGGTTAGAATCGAGTGCATTTAGGCTGAGGGTTAGTGTTGAAATGGACGAGTTAGTGTTAGGGTTAGAAACGATCACATTTAGGGTTAGAGTTATTGTGAGAATTCGTTATAGTTAGTATTAGAGTATTTTCGTAGAATCGAGGTTTAGGCTTAGGCTTAGTGTCAGGACTGCGTTTTCGTTACAATCGAGTGCATTTAAGCTTAGGGTTAGTGTTGAAATGGACGAGTTAGTGTTAGGGTTAGAAACGAACACATTTAGAGTTAGAGTTAAGGTGGGAATTCGTTTGGGATAGGGCTAGGGTTTTTTTCATAGGAACGACGTTTAGGGTTAGGCTTAGTGTCAGGATTGCAGTTTGGTTAGAATCGAGTGCATTTATGCTTAGGGTTAGTGTTGCAATTGACGAGTTAGTGTTAGCGTTAGAAACGAACACATTTAGGGTTAGAGTTACGGTTAGAATTCGTTTGGTATAGGGCTAAGGTTTTTGTTCATTGAATCGAGGTTTAGGGTTAGGCTTAGTGTCAGGATTGCATTTTGCTTAGAATCGAGTGCACTTAGGCTTAGGGTTAGTGTTGAAATGGACGAGTTAGTGTTAGGGTTAGAAATGATCACATTTAGGGTTATAGTTATTGTGAGAATTCGTTATAGTTAGTATTAGAGTATTTTCGTAGAATCGAGGTTTAGGCTTAGGCTTAGTGTCAGGATTGCATTTTGGTTAGAATCGAGTCCATTTAGACTGAGGGTTAGTGTTGAAATGGACGAGTTAGTGCTACGGTTAGAAACTATCACATTTAGGGTTAGAGTTATTGTGAGAATAAGTTAGAGTTACTATTAGAGTTTTTTTCGTAGAATCGAGGTTTAGGCTCAGGCTTAGTGTAAGGATTGCATTTTGGTTAGAATAGAGTGCATTTAGGCTTAGGGTTAGTGTTGAAATTGACGACTTAGTGTTAGGGTTAGAAACGAGCACATTTAGGGTTAGAGTTATGGTGAGAATTCGTTATAGTTAGTATTAGAGTTTTTTTCGTAGAATCGAAGTTTAGGCTTAGGCTTAGTGTCAGGATTGCATTTTGGTTAGAATAGAGTGCATTTAGGCTTAGGGTTAGTGTTGAAATGGACAAGTTAGTGTTAGGGTTAGAAACGAACACATTTAGAGTTAGACTTAAGCTGAGAATTCGTTTGGGATAGGGCTAGGGTTTTTTTCATAGGATCGAAATTTAGGGTTAGGCTTAGTGTCAGGATTGCATTGTGGTTGGAATAGAGTGCATTTAGGCTTAGGGTTAGGGTTGAAATGGACGAGTTAGTGTTAGGGTTAGAAAGGAGCACATTTAGGGTTAGAGTTATGGTGAGAATTCGTTATAGTTAGTATTAGAGGTTTTTTTCGTAGAATCGAGGTTTAGCGTTAGGCTTAGTGTCAAAATTGCATTTTGGTTAGAATAGAGTGCATTTAAGCTGAGGGTTAGTGTTGAAATGGAGGAGTTAGTGTTAGGGGTAGAAAAGAGCACATTTAATGTGAAAGTTATGGTGAGAATTCTTTATAGTTAGTATTAGAGTATTTTTGTAGAATCGAGGTTTAGGCAAAGGCTTAGTGTCAGGATTGCATTTTGGTTAGAATAGAGTGCATTTAGGCTTAGGATTAGTGTTAAAATGGACGAGTTAGTGTAAGGGACAGAAAAGGTCACATTTAGGGTTAGAGTTATGGTGAGAATTCCTTATAGTTAGTATTAGAGTATTTTCGTAGAATAGAGGTTTAGGCTTAGGCCTAGTGTCAGGATTGCATTTAGTTAGAATCGATTGCATTTAGGCTTAGGGTTAGTGTTGAAATGGAGGAGTTAGTGTTAGGGTTAGAAACGAGCACATTTAGGGTTAGAGTTATGGTGAGAATTCGTTATAGTTAGTGTTAGAGGTTTTTTTCGTAGAATCGAGGTTTAGCGTTAGGCTTAGTGTCAGGATTGTATTTAGTTAGAATCGAGTGCATTTAGGCTTAGGGTTAGTGTTGAAATTGACGCCTTAGTGTTAGGGTTGGAAACGAGCACATTTAGGGTTAGAGTTATGGTGAGAATTCATTATAGTTAGTATTAGAGGTTTTTTTCGTAGAATCGAGGTTTAAGCTTAGGCTTAGTGTCAGGATTGCATTTGGGTTAGAATACAGTGCATTTAGGCTTAGGGTTAGTGTTGAAATGGACGAGTTAGTGTTAGGCTTAGAAACGATCACATTTAGGGTTATAGTTACGGTTACAATTCGTTTGGGATAAGGGTAGGGTTTTTGTTCATAGTTTCGAGGTTTAGCGTTAGGCTTAGTTTCAGGATTGCATTTTGGTTAGAATAGAGTGCATTTAGGCTTAGGGTTAGTGTTGAAATTGACGAGTTAGTGTTAGGGTAAGAAAGGAACACATTTAGGGTTAGAGTTACGATTACAATTCGTTTGGGATAGGGCTAGGGTTTTTGTTCATACAATCGAGGTGTAGCGTTAGGCTTAGTTTCAGGATTGCATTTTGGTTCGAATAGAGTGCATTTAGGCTTAGGGTTAGTGTTGAAAATGACGACTTAGTGTTAGGGTTATAAAGGAACACAATCAGGGTTATAGTTATTGTGAGAATTCGTTATAGTTAGTATTAGAGTATTTTCGTAGAATCGAGGTTTAGGCTTAGGCTTTGTGTCATGATTGCATTTTGGTTAGAATAGAGTGCATTTAGGCTTAGGGTTAGTGTGGAAATTGAAGAGTTAGTGTTAGGGGTAGAAAGGAACACAATCAGGGTTATAGTTATTGTGAGAATTCGTTATAGTTAGTATTAGAGTATTTTCGTAGAATCGAGGTGTAGGTTTAGGCTTAGTGTCAGGATTGCATTTTGGTTAGAATCGAGTGCATTTAGGCTGAGGGTTAGTGTTGAAATGGACGAGTTAGTGTTAGGGTTAGAAACGATCACATTTAGGGTTAGAGTTATTGTGAGAATTCGTTATAGTTAGTATTAGAGTATTTTCGTAGAATCGAGGTTTAGGCTTAGGCTTAGTGTCAGGACTGCGTTTTCGTTACAATCGAGTGCATTTAAGCTTAGGGTTAGTGTTGAAATGGACGAGTTAGTGTTAGGGTTAGAAACGAACACATTTAGAGTTAGAGTTAAGGTGGGAATTCGTTTGGGATAGGGCTAGGGTTTTTTTCATAGGAACGACGTTTAGGGTTAGGCTTAGTGTCAGGATTGCAGTTTGGTTAGAATCGAGTGCATTTATGCTTAGGGTTAGTGTTGCAATTGACGAGTTAGTGTTAGCGTTAGAAACGAACACATTTAGGGTTAGAGTTACGGTTAGAATTCGTTTGGTATAGGGCTAAGGTTTTTGTTCATTGAATCGAGGTTTAGGGTTAGGCTTAGTGTCAGGATTGCATTTTGCTTAGAATCGAGTGCACTTAGGCTTAGGGTTAGTGTTGAAATGGACGAGTTAGTGTTAGGGTTAGAAACGATCACATTTAGGGTTATAGTTATTGTGAGAATTCGTTATAGTTAGTATTAGAGTATTTTCGTAGAATCGAGGTTTAGGCTTAGGCTTAGTGTCAGGATTGCATTTTGGTTAGAATCGAGTCCATTTAGACTGAGGGTTAGTGTTGAAATGGACGAGTTAGTGCTACGGTTAGAAACTATCACATTTAGGGTTAGAGTTATTGTGAGAATAAGTTAGAGTTACTATTAGAGTTTTTTTTCGTAGAATCGAGGTTTAGGCTCAGGCTTAGTGTAAGGATTGCATTTTGGTTAGAATAGAGTGCATTTAGGCTTAGGGTTAGTGTTGAAATTGACGACTTAGGTTAGGGTTAGAAACGAGCACATTTAGGGTTAGAGTTATGGTGAGAATTCGTTATAGTTAGTATTAGAGTTTTTTTCGTAGAATCGAAGTTTAGGCTTAGGCTTAGTGTCAGGATTGCATTTTGGTTAGAATAGAGTGCATTTAGGCTTAGGGTTAGTGTTGAAATGGACAAGTTAGTGTTAGGGTTAGAAACGAACACATTTAGAGTTAGACTTAAGCTGAGAATTCGTTTGGGATAGGGCTAGGGTTTTTTTCATAGGATCGAAATTTAGGGTTAGGCTTAGTGTCAGGATTGCATTGTGGTTGGAATAGAGTGCATTTAGGCTTAGGGTTAGGGTTGAAATGGACGAGTTAGTGTTAGGGTTAGAAAGGAGCACATTTAGGGTTAGAGTTATGGTGAGAATTCGTTATAGTTAGTATTAGAGGTTTTTTTCGTAGAATCGAGGTTTAGCGTTAGGCTTAGTGTCAAAATTGCATTTTGGTTAGAATAGAGTGCATTTAAGCTGAGGGTTAGTGTTGAAATGGAGGAGTTAGTGTTAGGGGTAGAAAAGAGCACATTTAATGTGAAAGTTATGGTGAGAATTCTTTATAGTTAGTATTAGAGTATTTTCGTAGAATCGAGGTTTAGGCAAAGGCTTAGTGTCAGGATTGCATTTTGGTTAGAATAGAGTGCATTTAGGCTTAGGATTAGTGTTAAAATGGACGAGTTAGTGTAAGGGACAGAAAAGGTCACATTTAGGGTTAGAGTTATGGTGAGAATTCCTTATAGTTAGTATTAGAGTATTTTCGTAGAATAGAGGTTTAGGCTTAGGCCTAGTGTCAGGATTGCATTTAGTTAGAATCGATTGCATTTAGGCTTAGGGTTAGTGTTGAAATGGAGGAGTTAGTGTTAGGGTTAGAAACGAGCACATTTAGGGTTAGAGTTATGGTGAGAATTCGTTATAGTTAGTGTTAGAGGTTTTTTTCGTAGAATCGAGGTTTAGCGTTAGGCTTAGTGTCAGGATTGTATTTAGTTAGAATCGAGTGCATTTAGGCTTAGGGTTAGTGTTGAAATTGACGCCTTAGTGTTAGGGTTGGAAACGAGCACATTTAGGGTTAGAGTTATGGTAAGAATTCATTATAGTTAGTATTAGAGGTTTTTTTCGTAGAATCGAGGTTTAAGCTTAGGCTTAGTGTCAGGATTGCATTTGGGTTAGAATACAGTGCATTTAGGCTTAGGGTTAGTGTTGAAATGGACGAGTTAGTGTTAGGCTTAGAAACGATCACATTTAGGGTTATAGTTACGGTTACAATTCGTTTGGGATAAGGGTAGGGTTTTTGTTCATAGATTCGAGGTTTAGCGTTAGGCTTAGTTTCAGGATTGCATTTTGGTTAGAATAGAGTGCATTTAGGCTTAGGGTTAGTGTTGAAATTGACGAGTTAGTGTTAGGGTAAGAAAGGAACACATTTAGGGTTAGAGTTACGATTACAATTCGTTTGGGATAGGGCTAGGGTTTTTGTTCATACAATCGAGGTGTAGCGTTAGGCTTAGTTTCAGGATTGCATTTTGGTTCGAATAGAGTGCATTTAGGCTTAGGGTTAGTGTTGAAAATGACGACTTAGTGTTAGGGTTATAAAGGAACACAATCAGGGTTATAGTTATTGTGAGAATTCGTTATAGTTAGTATTAGAGTATTTTCGTAGAATCGAGGTTTAGGCTTAGGCTTTGTGTCATGATTGCATTTTGGTTAGAATAGAGTGCATTTAGGCTTAGGGTTAGTGTGGAAATTGAAGAGTTAGTGTTAGGGGTAGAAAGGAACACAATCAGGGTTATAGTTATTGTGAGAATTCGTTATAGTTAGTATTAGAGTATTTTCGTAGAATCGAGGTGTAGGTTTAGGCTTAGTGTCAGGATTGCATTTTGGTTAGAATCGAGTGCATTTAGGCTGAGGGTTAGTGTTGAAATGGACGAGTTAGTGTTAGGGTTAGAAACGATCACATTTAGGGTTAAAGTTATTGTGAGAATTCGTTATAGTTAGTATTAGAGTATTTTCGTAGAATCGAGGTTTAGGCTTAGGCTTAGTGTCAGGACTGCGTTTTCGTTACAATCGAGTGCATTTAAGCTTAGGGTTAGTGTTGAAATGGACGAGTTAGTGTTAGGGTTAGAAACGAACACATTTAGAGTTAGAGTTAAGGTGGGAATTCGTTTGGGATAGGGCTAGGGTTTTTTTCATAGGAACGACGTTTAGGGTTAGGCTTAGTGTCAGGATTGCAGTTTGGTTAGAATCGAGTGCATTTATGCTTAGGGTTAGTGTTGCAATTGACGAGTTAGTGTTAGCGTTAGAAACGAACACATTTAGGGTTAGAGTTACGGTTAGAATTCGTTTGGTATAGGGCTAAGGTTTTTGTTCATTGAATCGAGGTTTAGGGTTAGGCTTAGTGTCAGGATTGCATTTTGCTTAGAATCGAGTGCACTTAGGCTTAGGGTTAGTGTTGAAATGGACGAGTTAGTGTTAGGGTTAGAAACGATCACATTTAGGGTTATAGTTATTGTGAGAATTCGTTATAGTTAGTATTAGAGTATTTTCGTAGAATCGAGGTTTAGGCTTAGGCTTAGTGTCAGGATTGCATTTTGGTTAGAATCGAGTCCATTTAGACTGAGGGTTAGTGTTGAAATGGACGAGTTAGTGCTACGGTTAGAAACTATCACATTTAGGGTTAGAGTTATTGTGAGAATAAGTTAGAGTTACTATTAGAGTTTTTTTCGTAGAATCGAGGTTTAGGCTCAGGCTTAGTGTAAGGATTGCATTTTGGTTAGAATAGAGTGCATTTAGGCTTAGGGTTAGTGTTGAAATTGACGACTTAGTGTTAGGGTTAGAAACGAGCACATTTAGGGTTAGAGTTATGGTGAGAATTCGTTATAGTTAGTATTAGAGTTTTTTTCGTAGAATCGAAGTTTAGGCTTAGGCTTAGTGTCAGGATTGCATTTTGGTTAGAATAGAGTGCATTTAGGCTTAGGGTTAGTGTTGAAATGGACAAGTTAGTGTTAGGGTTAGAAACGAACACATTTAGAGTTAGACTTAAGCTGAGAATTCGTTTGGGATAGGGCTAGGGTTTTTTTCATAGGATCGAAATTTAGGGTTAGGCTTAGTGTCAGGATTGCATTGTGGTTGGAATAGAGTGCATTTAGGCTTAGGGTTAGGGTTGAAATGGACGAGTTAGTGTTAGGGTTAGAAAGGAGCACATTTAGGGTTAGAGTTATGGTGAGAATTCGTTATAGTTAGTATTAGAGGTTTTTTTCGTAGAATCGAGGTTTAGCGTTAGCCTTAGTGTCAAAATTGCATTTTGGTTAGAATAGAGTGCATTTAAGCTGAGGGTTAGTGTTGAAATGGAGGAGTTAGTGTTAGGGGTAGAAAAGAGCACATTTAATGTGAAAGTTATGGTGAGAATTCTTTATAGTTAGTATTAGAGTATTTTCGTAGAATCGAGGTTTAGGCAAAGGCTTAGTGTCAGGATTGCATTTTGGTTAGAATAGAGTGCATTTAGGCTTAGGATTAGTGTTAAAATGGACGAGTTAGTGTAAGGGACAGAAAAGGTCACATTTAGGGTTAGAGTTATGGTGAGAATTCCTTATAGTTAGTATTAGAGTATTTTCGTAGAATAGAGGTTTAGGCTTAGGCCTAGTGTCAGGATTGCATTTAGTTAGAATCGATTGCATTTAGGCTTAGGGTTAGTGTTGAAATGGAGGAGTTAGTGTTAGGGCTAGAAACGAGCACATTTAGGGTTAGAGTTATGGTGAGAATTCGTTATAGTTAGTGTTAGAGGTTTTTTTCGTAGAATCGAGGTTTAGCGTTAGGCTTAGTGTCAGGATTGTATTTAGTTAGAATCGAGTGCATTTAGGCTTAGGGTTAGTGTTGAAATTGACGCCTTAGTGTTAGGGTTGGAAACGAGCACATTTAGGGTTAGAGTTATGGTGAGAATTCATTATAGTTAGTATTAGAGGTTTTTTTCGTAGAATCGAGGTTTAAGCTTAGGCTTAGTGTCAGGATTGCATTTGGGTTAGAATACAGTGCATTTAGGCTTAGGGTTAGTGTTGAAATGGACGAGTTAGTGTTAGGCTTAGAAACGATCACATTTAGGGTTATAGTTACGGTTACAATTCGTTTGGGATAAGGGTAGGGTTTTTGTTCATAGTTTCGAGGTTTAGCGTTAGGCTTAGTTTCAGGATTGCATTTTGGTTAGAATAGAGTGCATTTAGGCTTAGGGTTAGTGTTGAAATTGACGAGTTAGTGTTAGGGTAAGAAAGGAACACATTTAGGGTTAGAGTTACGATTACAATTCGTTTGGGATAGGGCTAGGGTTTTTGTTCATACAATCGAGGTGTAGCGTTAGGCTTAGTTTCAGGATTGCATTTTGGTTCGAATAGAGTGCATTTAGGCTTAGGGTTAGTGTTGAAAATGACGACTTAGTGTTAGGGTTATAAAGGAACACAATCAGGGTTATAGTTATTGTGAGAATTCGTTATAGTTAGTATTAGAGTATTTTCGTAGAATCGAGGTTTAGGCTTAGGCTTTGTGTCATGATTGCATTTTGGTTAGAATAGAGTGCATTTAGGCTTAGGGTTAGTGTGGAAATTGAAGAGTTAGTGTTAGGGGTAGAAAGGAACACAATCAGGGTTATAGTTATTGTGAGAATTCGTTATAGTTAGTATTAGAGTATTTTCGTAGAATCGAGGTGTAGGTTTAGGCTTAGTGTCAGGATTGCATTTTGGTTAGAATCGAGTGCATTTAGGCTGAGGGTTAGTGTTGAAATGGACGAGTTAGTGTTAGGGTTAGAAACGATCACATTTAGGGTTAGAGTTATTGTGAGAATTCGTTATAGTTAGTATTAGAGTATTTTCGTAGAATCGAGGTTTAGGCTTAGGCTTAGTGTCAGGACTGCGTTTTCGTTACAATCGAGTGCATTTAAGCTTAGGGTTAGTGTTGAAATGGACGAGTTAGTGTTAGGGTTAGAAACGAACACATTTAGAGTTAGAGTTAAGGTGGGAATTCGTTTGGGATAGGGCTAGGGTTTTTTTCATAGGAACGACGTTTAGGGTTAGGCTTAGTGTCAGGATTGCAGTTTGGTTAGAATCGAGTGCATTTATGCTTAGGGTTAGTGTTGCAATTGACGAGTTAGTGTTAGCGTTAGAAACGAACACATTTAGGGTTAGAGTTACGGTTAGAATTCGTTTGGTATAGGGCTAAGGTTTTTGTTCATTGAATCGAGGTTTAGGGTTAGGCTTAGTGTCAGGATTGCATTTTGCTTAGAATCGAGTCCATTTAGACTGAGGGTTAGTGTTGAAATGGACGAGTTAGTGCTACGGTTAGAAACTATCACATTTAGGGTTAGAGTTATTGTGAGAATAAGTTAGAGTTACTATTAGAGTTTTTTTCGTAGAATCGAGGTTTAGGCTCAGGCTTAGTGTAAGGATTGCATTTTGGTTAGAATAGAGTGCATTTAGGCTTAGGGTTAGTGTTGAAATTGACGACTTAGTGTTAGGGTTAGAAACGAGCACATTTAGGGTTAGAGTTATGGTGAGAATTCGTTATAGTTAGTATTAGAGTTTTTTTCGTAGAATCGAAGTTTAGGCTTAGGCTTAGTGTCAGGATTGCATTTTGGTTAGAATAGAGTGCATTTAGGCTTAGGGTTAGTGTTGAAATGGACAAGTTAGTGTTAGGGTTAGAAACGAACACATTTAGAGTTAGAGTTAAGCTGAGAATTCGTTTGGGATAGGGCTAGGGTTTTTTTCATAGGATCGAAATTTAGGGTTAGGCTTAGTGTCAGGATTGCATTGTGGTTGGAATAGAGTGCATTTAGGCTTAGGGTTAGGGTTGAAATGGACGAGTTAGTGTTAGGGTTAGAAAGGAGCACATTTAGGGTTAGAGTTATGGTGAGAATTCGTTATAGTTAGTATTAGAGGTTTTTTTCGTAGAATCGAGGTTTAGCGTTAGGCTTAGTGTCAAAATTGCATTTTGGTTAGAATAGAGTGCATTTAAGCTGAGGGTTAGTGTTGAAATGGAGGAGTTAGTGTTAGGGGTAGAAAAGAGCACATTTAATGTGAAAGTTATGGTGAGAATTCTTTATAGTTAGTATTAGAGTATTTTCGTAGAATCGAGGTTTAGGCAAAGGCTTAGTGTCAGGATTGCATTTTGGTTAGAATAGAGTGCATTTAGGCTTAGGATTAGTGTTAAAATGGACGAGTTAGTGTAAGGGACAGAAAAGGTCACATTTAGGGTTAGAGTTATGGTGAGAATTCCTTATAGTTAGTATTAGAGTATTTTCGTAGAATAGAGGTTTAGGCTTAGGCCTAGTGTCAGGATTGCATTTAGTTAGAATCGATTGCATTTAGGCTTAGGGTTAGTGTTGAAATGGAGGAGTTAGTGTTAGGGTTAGAAACGAGCACATTTAGGGTTAGAGTTATGGTGAGAATTCGTTATAGTTAGTGTTAGAGGTTTTTTTCGTAGAATCGAGGTTTAGCGTTAGGCTTAGTGTCAGGATTGTATTTAGTTAGAATCGAGTGCATTTAGGCTTAGGGTTAGTGTTGAAATTGACGCCTTAGTGTTAGGGTTGGAAACGAGCACATTTAGGGTTAGAGTTATGGTGAGAATTCATTATAGTTAGTATTAGAGGTTTTTTTCGTAGAATCGAGGTTTAAGCTTAGGCTTAGTGTCAGGATTGCATTTGGGTTAGAATACAGTGCATTTAGGCTTAGGGTTAGTGTTGAAATGGACGAGTTAGTGTTAGGCTTAGAAACGATCACATTTAGGGTTATAGTTACGGTTACAATTCGTTTGGGATAAGGGTAGGGTTTTTGTTCATAGTTTCGAGGTTTAGCGTTAGGCTTAGTTTCAGGATTGCATTTTGGTTAGAATAGAGTGCATTTAGGCTTAGGGTTAGTGTTGAAATTGACGAGTTAGTGTTAGGGTAAGAAAGGAACACATTTAGGGTTAGAGTTACGATTACAATTCGTTTGGGATAGGGCTAGGGTTTTTGTTCATACAATCGAGGTGTAGCGTTAGGCTTAGTTTCAGGATTGCATTTTGGTTCGAATAGAGTGCATTTAGGCTTAGGGTTAGTGTTGAAAATGACGACTTAGTGTTAGGGTTATAAAGGAACACAATCAGGGTTATAGTTATTGTGAGAATTCGTTATAGTTAGTATTAGAGTATTTTCGTAGAATCGAGGTTTAGGCTTAGGCTTTGTGTCATGATTGCATTTTGGTTAGAATAGAGTGCATTTAGGCTTAGGGTTAGTGTGGAAATTGAAGAGTTAGTGTTAGGGGTAGAAAGGAACACAATCAGGGTTATAGTTATTGTGAGAATTCGTTATAGTTAGTATTAGAGTATTTTCGTAGAATCGAGGTGTAGGTTTAGGCTTAGTGTCAGGATTGCATTTTGGTTAGAATCGAGTGCATTTAGGCTGAGGGTTAGTGTTGAAATGGACGAGTTAGTGTTAGGGTTAGAAACGATCACATTTAGGGTTAGAGTTATTGTGAGAATTCGTTATAGTTAGTATTAGAGTATTTTCGTAGAATCGAGGTTTAGGCTTAGGCTTAGTGTCAGGACTGCGTTTTCGTTACAATCGAGTGCATTTAAGCTTAGGGTTAGTGTTGAAATGGACGAGTTAGTGTTAGGGTTAGAAACGAACACATTTAGAGTTAGAGTTAAGGTGGGAATTCGTTTGGGATAGGGCTAGGGTTTTTTTCATAGGAACGACGTTTAGGGTTAGGCTTAGTGTCAGGATTGCAGTTTGGTTAGAATCGAGTGCATTTATGCTTAGGGTTAGTGTTGCAATTGACGAGTTAGTGTTAGCGTTAGAAACGAACACATTTAGGGTTAGAGTTACGGTTAGAATTCGTTTGGTATAGGGCTAAGGTTTTTGTTCATTGAATCGAGGTTTAGGGTTAGGCTTAGTGTCAGGATTGCATTTTGCTTAGAATCGAGTGCACTTAGGCTTAGGGTTAGTGTTGAAATGGACGAGTTAGTGTTAGGGTTAGAAATGATCACATTTAGGGTTATAGTTATTGTGAGAATTCGTTATAGTTAGTATTAGAGTATTTTCGTAGAATCGAGGTTTAGGCTTAGGCTTAGTGTCAGGATTGCATTTTGGTTAGAATCGAGTCCATTTAGACTGAGGGTTAGTGTTGAAATGGACGAGTTAGTGCTACGGTTAGAAACTATCACATTTAGGGTTAGAGTTATTGTGAGAATAAGTTAGAGTTACTATTAGAGTTTTTTTCGTAGAATCGAGGTTTAGGCTCAGGCTTAGTGTAAGGATTGCATTTTGGTTAGAATAGAGTGCATTTAGGCTTAGGGTTAGTGTTGAAATTGACGACTTAGTGTTAGGGTTAGAAACGAGCACATTTAGGGTTAGAGTTATGGTGAGAATTCGTTATAGTTAGTATTAGAGTTTTTTTCGTAGAATCGAAGTTTAGGCTTAGGCTTAGTGTCAGGATTGCATTTTGGTTAGAATAGAGTGCATTTAGGCTTAGGGTTAGTGTTGAAATGGACAAGTTAGTGTTAGGGTTAGAAACGAACACATTTAGAGTTAGAGTTAAGCTGAGAATTCGTTTGGGATAGGGCTAGGGTTTTTTTCATAGGATCGAAATTTAGGGTTAGGCTTAGTGTCAGGATTGCATTGTGGTTGGAATAGAGTGCATTTAGGCTTAGGGTTAGGGTTGAAATGGACGAGTTAGTGTTAGGGTTAGAAAGGAGCACATTTAGGGTTAGAGTTATGGTGAGAATTCGTTATAGTTAGTATTAGAGGTTTTTTTCGTAGAATCGAGGTTTAGCGTTAGGCTTAGTGTCAAAATTGCATTTTGGTTAGAATAGAGTGCATTTAAGCTGAGGGTTAGTGTTGAAATGGAGGAGTTAGTGTTAGGGGTAGAAAAGAGCACATTTAATGTGAAAGTTATGGTGAGAATTCTTTATAGTTAGTATTAGAGTATTTTTGTAGAATCGAGGTTTAGGCAAAGGCTTAGTGTCAGGATTGCATTTTGGTTAGAATAGAGTGCATTTAGGCTTAGGATTAGTGTTAAAATGGACGAGTTAGTGTAAGGGACAGAAAAGGTCACATTTAGGGTTAGAGTTATGGTGAGAATTCCTTATAGTTAGTATTAGAGTATTTTCGTAGAATAGAGGTTTAGGCTTAGGCCTAGTGTCAGGATTGCATTTAGTTAGAATCGATTGCATTTAGGCTTAGGGTTAGTGTTGAAATGGAGGAGTTAGTGTTAGGGTTAGAAACGAGCACATTTAGGGTTAGAGTTATGGTGAGAATTCGTTATAGTTAGTGTTAGAGGTTTTTTTCGTAGAATCGAGGTTTAGCGTTAGGCTTAGTGTCAGGATTGTATTTAGTTAGAATCGAGTGCATTTAGGCTTAGGGTTAGTGTTGAAATTGACGCCTTAGTGTTAGGGTTGGAAACGAGCACATTTAGGGTTAGAGTTATGGTGAGAATTCATTATAGTTAGTATTAGAGGTTTTTTTCGTAGAATCGAGGTTTAAGCTTAGGCTTAGTGTCAGGATTGCATTTGGGTTAGAATACAGTGCATTTAGGCTTAGGGTTAGTGTTGAAATGGACGAGTTAGTGTTAGGCTTAGAAACGATCACATTTAGGGTTATAGTTACGGTTACAATTCGTTTGGGATAAGGGTAGGGTTTTTGTTCATAGTTTCGAGGTTTAGCGTTAGGCTTAGTTTCAGGATTGCATTTTGGTTAGAATAGAGTGCATTTAGGCTTAGGGTTAGTGTTGAAATTGACGAGTTAGTGTTAGGGTAAGAAAGGAACACATTTAGGGTTAGAGTTACGATTACAATTCGTTTGGGATAGGGCTAGGGTTTTTGTTCATACAATCGAGGTGTAGCGTTAGGCTTAGTTTCAGGATTGCATTTTGGTTCGAATAGAGTGCATTTAGGCTTAGGGTTAGTGTTGAAAATGACGACTTAGTGTTAGGGTTATAAAGGAACACAATCAGGGTTATAGTTATTGTGAGAATTCGTTATAGTTAGTATTAGAGTATTTTCGTAGAATCGAGGTTTAGGCTTAGGCTTTGTGTCATGATTGCATTTTGGTTAGAATAGAGTGCATTTAGGCTTAGGGTTAGTGTGGAAATTGAAGAGTTAGTGTTAGGGGTAGAAAGGAACACAATCAGGGTTATAGTTATTGTGAGAATTCGTTATAGTTAGTATTAGAGTATTTTTGTAGAATCGAGGTGTAGGTTTAGGCTTAGTGTCAGGATTGCATTTTGGTTAGAATCGAGTGCATTTAGGCTGAGGGTTAGTGTTGAAATGGACGAGTTAGTGTTAGGGTTAGAAACGATCACATTTAGGGTTAGAGTTATTGTGAGAATTCGTTATAGTTAGTATTAGAGTATTTTCGTAGAATCGAGGTTTAGGCTTAGGCTTAGTGTCAGGACTGCGTTTTCGTTACAATCGAGTGCATTTAAGCTTAGGGTTAGTGTTGAAATGGACGAGTTAGTGTTAGGGTTAGAAACGAACACATTTAGAGTTAGAGTTAAGGTGGGAATTCGTTTGGGATAGGGCTAGGGTTTTTTTCATAGGAACGACGTTTAGGGTTAGGCTTAGTGTCAGGATTGCAGTTTGGTTAGAATCGAGTGCATTTATGCTTAGGGTTAGTGTTGCAATTGACGAGTTAGTGTTAGCGTTAGAAACGAACACATTTAGGGTTAGAGTTACGGTTAGAATTCGTTTGGTATAGGGCTAAGGTTTTTGTTCATTGAATCGAGGTTTAGGGTTAGGCTTAGTGTCAGGATTGCATTTTGCTTAGAATCGAGTCCATTTAGACTGAGGGTTAGTGTTGAAATGGACGAGTTAGTGCTACGGTTAGAAACTATCACATTTAGGGTTAGAGTTATTGTGAGAATAAGTTAGAGTTACTATTAGAGTTTTTTTCGTAGAATCGAGGTTTAGGCTCAGGCTTAGTGTAAGGATTGCATTTTGGTTAGAATAGAGTGCATTTAGGCTTAGGGTTAGTGTTGAAATTGACGACTTAGTGTTAGGGTTAGAAACGAGCACATTTAGGGTTAGAGTTATGGTGAGAATTCGTTATAGTTAGTATTAGAGTTTTTTTCGTAGAATCGAAGTTTAGGCTTAGGCTTAGTGTCAGGATTGCATTTTGGTTAGAATAGAGTGCATTTAGGCTTAGGGTTAGTGTTGAAATGGACAAGTTAGTGTTAGGGTTAGAAACGAACACATTTAGAGTTAGAGTTAAGCTGAGAATTCGTTTGGGATAGGGCTAGGGTTTTTTTCATAGGATCGAAATTTAGGGTTAGGCTTAGTGTCAGGATTGCATTGTGGTTGGAATAGAGTGCATTTAGGCTTAGGGTTAGGGTTGAAATGGACGAGTTAGTGTTAGGGTTAGAAAGGAGCACATTTAGGGTTAGAGTTATGGTGAGAATTCGTTATAGTTAGTATTAGAGGTTTTTTTCGTAGAATCGAGGTTTAGCGTTAGGCTTAGTGTCAAAATTGCATTTTGGTTAGAATAGAGTGCATTTAAGCTGAGGGTTAGTGTTGAAATGGAGGAGTTAGTGTTAGGGGTAGAAAAGAGCACATTTAATGTGAAAGTTATGGTGAGAATTCTTTATAGTTAGTATTAGAGTATTTTCGTAGAATCGAGGTTTAGGCAAAGGCTTAGTGTCAGGATTGCATTTTGGTTAGAATAGAGTGCATTTAGGCTTAGGATTAGTGTTAAAATGGACGAGTTAGTGTAAGGGACAGAAAAGGTCACATTTAGGGTTAGAGTTATGGTGAGAATTCCTTATAGTTAGTATTAGAGTATTTTCGTAGAATAGAGGTTTAGGCTTAGGCCTAGTGTCAGGATTGCATTTAGTTAGAATCGATTGCATTTAGGCTTAGGGTTAGTGTTGAAATGGAGGAGTTAGTGTTAGGGTTAGAAACGAGCACATTTAGGGTTAGAGTTATGGTGAGAATTCGTTATAGTTAGTGTTAGAGGTTTTTTTCGTAGAATCGAGGTTTAGCGTTAGGCTTAGTGTCAGGATTGTATTTAGTTAGAATCGAGTGCATTTAGGCTTAGGGTTAGTGTTGAAATTGACGCCTTAGTGTTAGGGTTGGAAACGAGCACATTTAGGGTTAGAGTTATGGTGAGAATTCATTATAGTTAGTATTAGAGGTTTTTTTCGTAGAATCGAGGTTTAAGCTTAGGCTTAGTGTCAGGATTGCATTTGGGTTAGAATACAGTGCATTTAGGCTTAGGGTTAGTGTTGAAATGGACGAGTTAGTGTTAGGCTTAGAAACGATCACATTTAGGGTTATAGTTACGGTTACAATTCGTTTGGGATAAGGGTAGGGTTTTTGTTCATAGTTTCGAGGTTTAGCGTTAGGCTTAGTTTCAGGATTGCATTTTGGTTAGAATAGAGTGCATTTAGGCTTAGGGTTAGTGTTGAAATTGACGAGTTAGTGTTAGGGTAAGAAAGGAACACATTTAGGGTTAGAGTTACGATTACAATTCGTTTGGGATAGGGCTAGGGTTTTTGTTCATACAATCGAGGTGTAGCGTTAGGCTTAGTTTCAGGATTGCATTTTGGTTCGAATAGAGTGCATTTAGGCTTAGGGTTAGTGTTGAAAATGACGACTTAGTGTTAGGGTTATAAAGGAACACAATCAGGGTTATAGTTATTGTGAGAATTCGTTATAGTTAGTATTAGAGTATTTTCGTAGAATCGAGGTTTAGGCTTAGGCTTTGTGTCATGATTGCATTTTGGTTAGAATAGAGTGCATTTAGGCTTAGGGTTAGTGTGGAAATTGAAGAGTTAGTGTTAGGGGTAGAAAGGAACACAATCAGGGTTATAGTTATTGTGAGAATTCGTTATAGTTAGTATTAGAGTATTTTCGTAGAATCGAGGTGTAGGTTTAGGCTTAGTGTCAGGATTGCATTTTGGTTAGAATCGAGTGCATTTAGGCTGAGGGTTAGTGTTGAAATGGACGAGTTAGTGTTAGGGTTAGAAACGATCACATTTAGGGTTAGAGTTATTGTGAGAATTCGTTATAGTTAGTATTAGAGTATTTTCGTAGAATCGAGGTTTAGGCTTAGGCTTAGTGTCAGGACTGCGTTTTCGTTACAATCGAGTGCATTTAAGCTTAGGGTTAGTGTTGAAATGGACGAGTTAGTGTTAGGGTTAGAAACGAACACATTTAGAGTTAGAGTTAAGGTGGGAATTCGTTTGGGATAGGGCTAGGGTTTTTTTCATAGGAACGACGTTTAGGGTTAGGCTTAGTGTCAGGATTGCAGTTTGGTTAGAATCGAGTGCATTTATGCTTAGGGTTAGTGTTGCAATTGACGAGTTAGTGTTAGCGTTAGAAACGAACACATTTAGGGTTAGAGTTACGGTTAGAATTCGTTTGGTATAGGGCTAAGGTTTTTGTTCATTGAATCGAGGTTTAGGGTTAGGCTTAGTGTCAGGATTGCATTTTGCTTAGAATCGAGTGCACTTAGGCTTAGGGTTAGTGTTGAAATGGACGAGTTAGTGTTAGGGTTAGAAATGATCACATTTAGGGTTATAGTTATTGTGAGAATTCGTTATAGTTAGTATTAGAGTATTTTCGTAGAATCGAGGTTTAGGCTTAGGCTTAGTGTCAGGATTGCATTTTGGTTAGAATCGAGTCCATTTAGACTGAGGGTTAGTGTTGAAATGGACGAGTTAGTGCTACGGTTAGAAACTATCACATTTAGGGTTAGAGTTATTGTGAGAATAAGTTAGAGTTACTATTAGAGTTTTTTTCGTAGAATCGAGGTTTAGGCTCAGGCTTAGTGTAAGGATTGCATTTTGGTTAGAATAGAGTGCATTTAGGCTTAGGGTTAGTGTTGAAATTGACGACTTAGTGTTAGGGTTAGAAACGAGCACATTTAGGGTTAGAGTTATGGTGAGAATTCGTTATAGTTAGTATTAGAGTTTTTTTCGTAGAATCGAAGTTTAGGCTTAGGCTTAGTGTCAGGATTGCATTTTGGTTAGAATAGAGTGCATTTAGGCTTAGGGTTAGTGTTGAAATGGACAAGTTAGTGTTAGGGTTAGAAACGAACACATTTAGAGTTAGAGTTAAGCTGAGAATTCGTTTGGGATAGGGCTAGGGTTTTTTTCAAAGATTGAGGTTTAGGGTTAGGCTTAGTGTCAGGATTGCATTTTGGTTAGAATCGAGTGCATTTAGGCTGAGGGTTAGTGTTGAAATGGACGAGTTAGTGTTAGGGTTAGAAATGATCACATTTAGGGTTATAGTTATTGTGAGAATTCGTTATAGTTAGTATTAGAGTATTTTCGTAGAATCGAGGTTTAGGCTTAGGCTTAGTGTCAGAATTGCATTTGGGTTAGAATAGAGTGCATTTAGGCTTAGGGTTAGTGTTGAAATGGACAAGTTAGTGTTAGGGTTAGAAACGAACACATTTAGAGTTAGAGTTAAGCTGAGAATTCGTTTGGGATAGGGCTAGGGTTTTTTTCATAGGATCGAAATTTAGGGTTAGGCTTAGTGTCAGGATTGCATTGTGGTTGGAATAGAGTGCATTTAGGCTTAGGGTTAGGGTTGAAATGGACGAGTTAGTGTTAGGGTTAGAAAGGAGCACATTTAGGGTTAGAGTTATGGTGAGAATTCGTTATAGTTAGTATTAGAGGTTTTTTTCGTAGAATCGAGGTTTAGCGTTAGGCTTAGTGTCAAAATTGCATTTTGGTTAGAATAGAGTGCATTTAAGCTGAGGGTTAGTGTTGAAATGGAGGAGTTAGTGTTAGGGGTAGAAAAGAGCACATTTAATGTGAAAGTTATGGTGAGAATTCTTTACAGTTAGTATTAGAGTATTTTTGTAGAATCGAGGTTTAGGCAAAGGCTTAGTGTCAGGATTGCATTTTGGTTAGAATAGAGTGCATTTAGGCTTAGGATTAGTGTTAAAATGGACGAGTTAGTGTAAGGGACAGAAAAGGTCACATTTAGGGTTAGAGTTATGGTGAGAATTCCTTATAGTTAGTATTAGAGTATTTTCGTAGAATAGAGGTTTAGGCTTAGGCCTAGTGTCAGGATTGCATTTAGTTAGAATCGATTGCATTTAGGCTTAGGGTTAGTGTTGAAATGGAGGAGTTAGTGTTAGGGTTAGAAACGAGCACATTTAGGGTTAGAGTTATGGTGAGAATTCGTTATAGTTAGTGTTAGAGGTTTTTTTCGTAGAATCGAGGTTTAGCGTTAGGCTTAGTGTCAGGATTGTATTTAGTTAGAATCGAGTGCATTTAGGCTTAGGGTTAGTGTTGAAATTGACGCCTTAGTGTTAGGGTTGGAAACGAGCACATTTAGGGTTAGAGTTATGGTGAGAATTCATTATAGTTAGTATTAGAGGTTTTTTTCGTAGAATCGAGGTTTAAGCTTAGGCTTAGTGTCAGGATTGCATTTGGGTTAGAATACAGTGCATTTAGGCTTAGGGTTAGTGTTGAAATGGACGAGTTAGTGTTAGGCTTAGAAACGATCACATTTAGGGTTATAGTTACGGTTACAATTCGTTTGGGATAAGGGTAGGGTTTTTGTTCATAGTTTCGAGGTTTAGCGTTAGGCTTAGTTTCAGGATTGCATTTTGGTTAGAATAGAGTGCATTTAGGCTTAGGGTTAGTGTTGAAATTGACGAGTTAGTGTTAGGGTAAGAAAGGAACACATTTAGGGTTAGAGTTACGATTACAATTCGTTTGGGATAGGGCTAGGGTTTTTGTTCATACAATCGAGGTGTAGCGTTAGGCTTAGTTTCAGGATTGCATTTTGGTTCGAATAGAGTGCATTTAGGCTTAGGGTTAGTGTTGAAAATGACGACTTAGTGTTAGGGTTATAAAGGAACACAATCAGGGTTATAGTTATTGTGAGAATTCGTTATAGTTAGTATTAGAGTATTTTCGTAGAATCGAGGTTTAGGCTTAGGCTTTGTGTCATGATTGCATTTTGGTTAGAATAGAGTGCATTTAGGCTTAGGGTTAGTGTGGAAATTGAAGAGTTAGTGTTAGGGGTAGAAAGGAACACAATCAGGGTTATAGTTATTGTGAGAATTCGTTATAGTTAGTATTAGAGTATTTTCGTAGAATCGAGGTGTAGGTTTAGGCTTAGTGTCAGGATTGCATTTTGGTTAGAATCGAGTGCATTTAGGCTGAGGGTTAGTGTTGAAATGGACGAGTTAGTGTTAGGGTTAGAAACGATCACATTTAGGGTTAGAGTTATTGTGAGAATTCGTTATAGTTAGTATTAGAGTATTTTCGTAGAATCGAGGTTTAGGCTTAGGCTTAGTGTCAGGACTGCGTTTTCGTTACAATCGAGTGCATTTAAGCTTAGGGTTAGTGTTGAAATGGACGAGTTAGTGTTAGGGTTAGAAACGAACACATTTAGAGTTAGAGTTAAGGTGGGAATTCGTTTGGGATAGGGCTAGGGTTTTTTTCATAGGAACGACGTTTAGGGTTAGGCTTAGTGTCAGGATTGCAGTTTGGTTAGAATCGAGTGCATTTATGCTTAGGGTTAGTGTTGCAATTGACGAGTTAGTGTTAGCGTTAGAAACGAACACATTTAGGGTTAGAGTTACGGTTAGAATTCGTTTGGTATAGGGCTAAGGTTTTTGTTCATTGAATCGAGGTTTAGGGTTAGGCTTAGTGTCAGGATTGCATTTTGCTTAGAATCGAGTCCATTTAGACTGAGGGTTAGTGTTGAAATGGACGAGTTAGTGCTACGGTTAGAAACTATCACATTTAGGGTTAGAGTTATTGTGAGAATAAGTTAGAGTTACTATTAGAGTTTTTTTCGTAGAATCGAGGTTTAGGCTCAGGCTTAGTGTAAGGATTGCATTTTGGTTAGAATAGAGTGCATTTAGGCTTAGGGTTAGTGTTGAAATTGACGACTTAGTGTTAGGGTTAGAAACGAGCACATTTAGGGTTAGAGTTATGGTGAGAATTCGTTATAGTTAGTATTAGAGTTTTTTTCGTAGAATCGAAGTTTAGGCTTAGGCTTAGTGTCAGGATTGCATTTTGGTTAGAATAGAGTGCATTTAGGCTTAGGGTTAGTGTTGAAATGGACAAGTTAGTGTTAGGGTTAGAAACGAACACATTTAGAGTTAGACTTAAGCTGAGAATTCGTTTGGGATAGGGCTAGGGTTTTTTTCATAGGATCGAAATTTAGGGTTAGGCTTAGTGTCAGGATTGCATTGTGGTTGGAATAGAGTGCATTTAGGCTTAGGGTTAGGGTTGAAATGGACGAGTTAGTGTTAGGGTTAGAAAGGAGCACATTTAGGGTTAGAGTTATGGTGAGAATTCGTTATAGTTAGTATTAGAGGTTTTTTTCGTAGAATCGAGGTTTAGCGTTAGGCTTAGTGTCAAAATTGCATTTTGGTTAGAATAGAGTGCATTTAAGCTGAGGGTTAGTGTTGAAATGGAGGAGTTAGTGTTAGGGGTAGAAAAGAGCACATTTAATGTGAAAGTTATGGTGAGAATTCTTTATAGTTAGTATTAGAGTATTTTCGTAGAATCGAGGTTTAGGCAAAGGCTTAGTGTCAGGATTGCATTTTGGTTAGAATAGAGTGCATTTAGGCTTAGGATTAGTGTTAAAATGGACGAGTTAGTGTAAGGGACAGAAAAGGTCACATTTAGGGTTAGAGTTATGGTGAGAATTCCTTATAGTTAGTATTAGAGTATTTTCGTAGAATAGAGGTTTAGGCTTAGGCCTAGTGTCAGGATTGCATTTAGTTAGAATCGATTGCATTTAGGCTTAGGGTTAGTGTTGAAATGGAGGAGTTAGTGTTAGGGTTAGAAACGAGCACATTTAGGGTTAGAGTTATGGTGAGAATTCGTTATAGTTAGTGTTAGAGGTTTTTTTCGTAGAATCGAGGTTTAGCGTTAGGCTTAGTGTCAGGATTGTATTTAGTTAGAATCGAGTGCATTTAGGCTTAGGGTTAGTGTTGAAATTGACGCCTTAGTGTTAGGGTTGGAAACGAGCACATTTAGGGTTAGAGTTATGGTGAGAATTCATTATAGTTAGTATTAGAGGTTTTTTTCGTAGAATCGAGGTTTAAGCTTAGGCTTAGTGTCAGGATTGCATTTGGGTTAGAATACAGTGCATTTAGGCTTAGGGTTAGTGTTGAAATGGACGAGTTAGTGTTAGGCTTAGAAACGATCACATTTAGGGTTATAGTTACGGTTACAATTCGTTTGGGATAAGGGTAGGGTTTTTGTTCATAGTTTCGAGGTTTAGCGTTAGGCTTAGTTTCAGGATTGCATTTTGGTTAGAATAGAGTGCATTTAGGCTTAGGGTTAGTGTTGAAATTGACGAGTTAGTGTTAGGGTAAGAAAGGAACACATTTAGGGTTAGAGTTACGATTACAATTCGTTTGGGATAGGGCTAGGGTTTTTGTTCATACAATCGAGGTGTAGCGTTAGGCTTAGTTTCAGGATTGCATTTTGGTTCGAATAGAGTGCATTTAGGCTTAGGGTTAGTGTTGAAAATGACGACTTAGTGTTAGGGTTATAAAGGAACACAATCAGGGTTATAGTTATTGTGAGAATTCGTTATAGTTAGTATTAGAGTATTTTCGTAGAATCGAGGTTTAGGCTTAGGCTTTGTGTCATGATTGCATTTTGGTTAGAATAGAGTGCATTTAGGCTTAGGGTTAGTGTGGAAATTGAAGAGTTAGTGTTAGGGGTAGAAAGGAACACAATCAGGGTTATAGTTATTGTGAGAATTCGTTATAGTTAGTATTAGAGTATTTTCGTAGAATCGAGGTGTAGGTTTAGGCTTAGTGTCAGGATTGCATTTTGGTTAGAATCGAGTGCATTTAGGCTGAGGGTTAGTGTTGAAATGGACGAGTTAGTGTTAGGGTTAGAAACGATCACATTTAGGGTTAGAGTTATTGTGAGAATTCGTTATAGTTAGTATTAGAGTATTTTCGTAGAATCGAGGTTTAGGCTTAGGCTTAGTGTCAGGACTGCGTTTTCGTTACAATCGAGTGCATTTAAGCTTAGGGTTAGTGTTGAAATGGACGAGTTAGTGTTAGGGTTAGAAACGAACACATTTAGAGTTAGAGTTAAGGTGGGAATTCGTTTGGGATAGGGCTAGGGTTTTTTTCATAGGAACGACGTTTAGGGTTAGGCTTAGTGTCAGGATTGCAGTTTGGTTAGAATCGAGTGCATTTATGCTTAGGGTTAGTGTTGCAATTGACGAGTTAGTGTTAGCGTTAGAAACGAACACATTTAGGGTTAGAGTTACGGTTAGAATTCGTTTGGTATAGGGCTAAGGTTTTTGTTCATTGAATCGAGGTTTAGGGTTAGGCTTAGTGTCAGGATTGCATTTTGCTTAGAATCGAGTGCACTTAGGCTTAGGGTTAGTGTTGAAATGGACGAGTTAGTGTTAGGGTTAGAAATGATCACATTTAGGGTTATAGTTATTGTGAGAATTCGTTATAGTTAGTATTAGAGTATTTTCGTAGAATCGAGGTTTAGGCTTAGGCTTAGTGTCAGGATTGCATTTTGGTTAGAATCGAGTCCATTTAGACTGAGGGTTAGTGTTGAAATGGACGAGTTAGTGCTACGGTTAGAAACTATCACATTTAGGGTTAGAGTTATTGTGAGAATAAGTTAGAGTTACTATTAGAGTTTTTTTCGTAGAATCGAGGTTTAGGCTCAGGCTTAGTGTAAGGATTGCATTTTGGTTAGAATAGAGTGCATTTAGGCTTAGGGTTAGTGTTGAAATTGACGACTTAGTGTTAGGGTTAGAAACGAGCACATTTAGGGTTAGAGTTATGGTGAGAATTCGTTATAGTTAGTATTAGAGTTTTTTTCGTAGAATCGAAGTTTAGGCTTAGGCTTAGTGTCAGGATTGCATTTTGGTTAGAATAGAGTGCATTTAGGCTTAGGGTTAGTGTTGAAATGGACAAGTTAGTGTTAGGGTTAGAAACGAACACATTTAGAGTTAGAGTTAAGCTGAGAATTCGTTTGGGATAGGGCTAGGGTTTTTTTCAAAGATTGAGGTTTAGGGTTAGGCTTAGTGTCAGGATTGCATTTTGGTTAGAATCGAGTGCATTTAGGCTGAGGGTTAGTGTTGAAATGGACGAGTTAGTGTTAGGGTTAGAAATGATCACATTTAGGGTTATAGTTATTGTGAGAATTCGTTATAGTTAGTATTAGAGTATTTTCGTAGAATCGAGGTTTAGGCTTAGGCTTAGTGTCAGAATTGCATTTGGGTTAGAATAGAGTGCATTTAGGCTTAGGGTTAGTGTTGAAATGGACAAGTTAGTGTTAGGGTTAGAAACGAACACATTTAGAGTTAGAGTTAAGCTGAGAATTCGTTTGGGATAGGGCTAGGGTTTTTTTCATAGGATCGAAATTTAGGGTTAGGCTTAGTGTCAGGATTGCATTGTGGTTGGAATAGAGTGCATTTAGGCTTAGGGTTAGGGTTGAAATGGACGAGTTAGTGTTAGGGTTAGAAAGGAGCACATTTAGGGTTAGAGTTATGGTGAGAATTCGTTATAGTTAGTATTAGAGGTTTTTTTCGTAGAATCGAGGTTTAGCGTTAGGCTTAGTGTCAAAATTGCATTTTGGTTAGAATAGAGTGCATTTAAGCTGAGGGTTAGTGTTGAAATGGAGGAGTTAGTGTTAGGGGTAGAAAAGAGCACATTTAATGTGAAAGTTATGGTGAGAATTCTTTACAGTTAGTATTAGAGTATTTTTGTAGAATCGAGGTTTAGGCAAAGGCTTAGTGTCAGGATTGCATTTTGGTTAGAATAGAGTGCATTTAGGCTTAGGATTAGTGTTAAAATGGACGAGTTAGTGTAAGGGACAGAAAAGGTCACATTTAGGGTTAGAGTTATGGTGAGAATTCCTTATAGTTAGTATTAGAGTATTTTCGTAGAATAGAGGTTTAGGCTTAGGCCTAGTGTCAGGATTGCATTTAGTTAGAATCGATTGCATTTAGGCTTAGGGTTAGTGTTGAAATGGAGGAGTTAGTGTTAGGGTTAGAAACGAGCACATTTAGGGTTAGAGTTATGGTGAGAATTCGTTATAGTTAGTGTTAGAGGTTTTTTTCGTAGAATCGAGGTTTAGCGTTAGGCTTAGTGTCAGGATTGTATTTAGTTAGAATCGAGTGCATTTAGGCTTAGGGTTAGTGTTGAAATTGACGCCTTAGTGTTAGGGTTGGAAACGAGCACATTTAGGGTTAGAGTTATGGTGAGAATTCATTATAGTTAGTATTAGAGGTTTTTTTCGTAGAATCGAGGTTTAAGCTTAGGCTTAGTGTCAGGATTGCATTTGGGTTAGAATACAGTGCATTTAGGCTTAGGGTTAGTGTTGAAATGGACGAGTTAGTGTTAGGCTTAGAAACGATCACATTTAGGGTTATAGTTACGGTTACAATTCGTTTGGGATAAGGGTAGGGTTTTTGTTCATAGTTTCGAGGTTTAGCGTTAGGCTTAGTTTCAGGATTGCATTTTGGTTAGAATAGAGTGCATTTAGGCTTAGGGTTAGTGTTGAAATTGACGAGTTAGTGTTAGGGTAAGAAAGGAACACATTTAGGGTTAGAGTTACGATTACAATTCGTTTGGGATAGGGCTAGGGTTTTTGTTCATACAATCGAGGTGTAGCGTTAGGCTTAGTTTCAGGATTGCATTTTGGTTCGAATAGAGTGCATTTAGGCTTAGGGTTAGTGTTGAAAATGACGACTTAGTGTTAGGGTTATAAAGGAACACAATCAGGGTTATAGTTATTGTGAGAATTCGTTATAGTTAGTATTAGAGTATTTTCGTAGAATCGAGGTTTAGGCTTAGGCTTTGTGTCATGATTGCATTTTGGTTAGAATAGAGTGCATTTAGGCTTAGGGTTAGTGTGGAAATTGAAGAGTTAGTGTTAGGGGTAGAAAGGAACACAATCAGGGTTATAGTTATTGTGAGAATTCGTTATAGTTAGTATTAGAGTATTTTCGTAGAATCGAGGTGTAGGTTTAGGCTTAGTGTCAGGATTGCATTTTGGTTAGAATCGAGTGCATTTAGGCTGAGGGTTAGTGTTGAAATGGACGAGTTAGTGTTAGGGTTAGAAACGATCACATTTAGGGTTAGAGTTATTGTGAGAATTCGTTATAGTTAGTATTAGAGTATTTTCGTAGAATCGAGGTTTAGGCTTAGGCTTAGTGTCAGGACTGCGTTTTCGTTACAATCGAGTGCATTTAAGCTTAGGGTTAGTGTTGAAATGGACGAGTTAGTGTTAGGGTTAGAAACGAACACATTTAGAGTTAGAGTTAAGGTGGGAATTCGTTTGGGATAGGGCTAGGGTTTTTTTCATAGGAACGACGTTTAGGGTTAGGCTTAGTGTCAGGATTGCAGTTTGGTTAGAATCGAGTGCATTTATGCTTAGGGTTAGTGTTGCAATTGACGAGTTAGTGTTAGCGTTAGAAACGAACACATTTAGGGTTAGAGTTACGGTTAGAATTCGTTTGGTATAGGGCTAAGGTTTTTGTTCATTGAATCGAGGTTTAGGGTTAGGCTTAGTGTCAGGATTGCATTTTGCTTAGAATCGAGTCCATTTAGACTGAGGGTTAGTGTTGAAATGGACGAGTTAGTGCTACGGTTAGAAACTATCACATTTAGGGTTAGAGTTATTGTGAGAATAAGTTAGAGTTACTATTAGAGTTTTTTTCGTAGAATCGAGGTTTAGGCTCAGGCTTAGTGTAAGGATTGCATTTTGGTTAGAATAGAGTGCATTTAGGCTTAGGGTTAGTGTTGAAATTGACGACTTAGTGTTAGGGTTAGAAACGAGCACATTTAGGGTTAGAGTTATGGTGAGAATTCGTTATAGTTAGTATTAGAGTTTTTTTCGTAGAATCGAAGTTTAGGCTTAGGCTTAGTGTCAGGATTGCATTTTGGTTAGAATAGAGTGCATTTAGGCTTAGGGTTAGTGTTGAAATGGACAAGTTAGTGTTAGGGTTAGAAACGAACACATTTAGAGTTAGAGTTAAGCTGAGAATTCGTTTGGGATAGGGCTAGGGTTTTTTTCATAGGATCGAAATTTAGGGTTAGGCTTAGTGTCAGGATTGCATTGTGGTTGGAATAGAGTGCATTTAGGCTTAGGGTTAGGGTTGAAATGGACGAGTTAGTGTTAGGGTTAGAAAGGAGCACATTTAGGGTTAGAGTTATGGTGAGAATTCGTTATAGTTAGTATTAGAGGTTTTTTTCGTAGAATCGAGGTTTAGCGTTAGGCTTAGTGTCAAAATTGCATTTTGGTTAGAATAGAGTGCATTTAAGCTGAGGGTTAGTGTTGAAATGGAGGAGTTAGTGTTAGGGGTAGAAAAGAGCACATTTAATGTGAAAGTTATGGTGAGAATTCTTTATAGTTAGTATTAGAGTATTTTCGTAGAATCGAGGTTTAGGCAAAGGCTTAGTGTCAGGATTGCATTTTGGTTAGAATAGAGTGCATTTAGGCTTAGGATTAGTGTTAAAATGGACGAGTTAGTGTAAGGGACAGAAAAGGTCACATTTAGGGTTAGAGTTATGGTGAGAATTCCTTATAGTTAGTATTAGAGTATTTTCGTAGAATAGAGGTTTAGGCTTAGGCCTAGTGTCAGGATTGCATTTAGTTAGAATCGATTGCATTTAGGCTTAGGGTTAGTGTTGAAATGGAGGAGTTAGTGTTAGGGTTAGAAACGAGCACATTTAGGGTTAGAGTTATGGTGAGAATTCGTTATAGTTAGTGTTAGAGGTTTTTTTCGTAGAATCGAGGTTTAGCGTTAGGCTTAGTGTCAGGATTGTATTTAGTTAGAATCGAGTGCATTTAGGCTTAGGGTTAGTGTTGAAATTGACGCCTTAGTGTTAGGGTTGGAAACGAGCACATTTAGGGTTAGAGTTATGGTGAGAATTCATTATAGTTAGTATTAGAGGTTTTTTTCGTAGAATCGAGGTTTAAGCTTAGGCTTAGTGTCAGGATTGCATTTGGGTTAGAATACAGTGCATTTAGGCTTAGGGTTAGTGTTGAAATGGACGAGTTAGTGTTAGGCTTAGAAACGATCACATTTAGGGTTATAGTTACGGTTACAATTCGTTTGGGATAAGGGTAGGGTTTTTGTTCATAGTTTCGAGGTTTAGCGTTAGGCTTAGTTTCAGGATTGCATTTTGGTTAGAATAGAGTGCATTTAGGCTTAGGGTTAGTGTTGAAATTGACGAGTTAGTGTTAGGGTAAGAAAGGAACACATTTAGGGTTAGAGTTACGATTACAATTCGTTTGGGATAGGGCTAGGGTTTTTGTTCATACAATCGAGGTGTAGCGTTAGGCTTAGTTTCAGGATTGCATTTTGGTTCGAATAGAGTGCATTTAGGCTTAGGGTTAGTGTTGAAAATGACGACTTAGTGTTAGGGTTATAAAGGAACACAATCAGGGTTATAGTTATTGTGAGAATTCGTTATAGTTAGTATTAGAGTATTTTCGTAGAATCGAGGTTTAGGCTTAGGCTTTGTGTCATGATTGCATTTTGGTTAGAATAGAGTGCATTTAGGCTTAGGGTTAGTGTGGAAATTGAAGAGTTAGTGTTAGGGGTAGAAAGGAACACAATCAGGGTTATAGTTATTGTGAGAATTCGTTATAGTTAGTATTAGAGTATTTTCGTAGAATCGAGGTGTAGGTTTAGGCTTAGTGTCAGGATTGCATTTTGGTTAGAATCGAGTGCATTTAGGCTGAGGGTTAGTGTTGAAATGGACGAGTTAGTGTTAGGGTTAGAAACGATCACATTTAGGGTTAGAGTTATTGTGAGAATTCGTTATAGTTAGTATTAGAGTATTTTCGTAGAATCGAGGTTTAGGCTTAGGCTTAGTGTCAGGACTGCGTTTTCGTTACAATCGAGTGCATTTAAGCTTAGGGTTAGTGTTGAAATGGACGAGTTAGTGTTAGGGTTAGAAACGAACACATTTAGAGTTAGAGTTAAGGTGGGAATTCGTTTGGGATAGGGCTAGGGTTTTTTTCATAGGAACGACGTTTAGGGTTAGGCTTAGTGTCAGGATTGCAGTTTGGTTAGAATCGAGTGCATTTATGCTTAGGGTTAGTGTTGCAATTGACGAGTTAGTGTTAGCGTTAGAAACGAACACATTTAGGGTTAGAGTTACGGTTAGAATTCGTTTGGTATAGGGCTAAGGTTTTTGTTCATTGAATCGAGGTTTAGGGTTAGGCTTAGTGTCAGGATTGCATTTTGCTTAGAATCGAGTCCATTTAGACTGAGGGTTAGTGTTGAAATGGACGAGTTAGTGCTACGGTTAGAAACTATCACATTTAGGGTTAGAGTTATTGTGAGAATAAGTTAGAGTTACTATTAGAGTTTTTTTCGTAGAATCGAGGTTTAGGCTCAGGCTTAGTGTAAGGATTGCATTTTGGTTAGAATAGAGTGCATTTAGGCTTAGGGTTAGTGTTGAAATTGACGACTTAGTGTTAGGGTTAGAAACGAGCACATTTAGGGTTAGAGTTATGGTGAGAATTCGTTATAGTTAGTATTAGAGTTTTTTTCGTAGAATCGAAGTTTAGGCTTAGGCTTAGTGTCAGGATTGCATTTTGGTTAGAATAGAGTGCATTTAGGCTTAGGGTTAGTGTTGAAATGGACAAGTTAGTGTTAGGGTTAGAAACGAACACATTTAGAGTTAGACTTAAGCTGAGAATTCGTTTGGGATAGGGCTAGGGTTTTTTTCATAGGATCGAAATTTAGGGTTAGGCTTAGTGTCAGGATTGCATTGTGGTTGGAATAGAGTGCATTTAGGCTTAGGGTTAGGGTTGAAATGGACGAGTTAGTGTTAGGGTTAGAAAGGAGCACATTTAGGGTTAGAGTTATGGTGAGAATTCGTTATAGTTAGTATTAGAGGTTTTTTTCGTAGAATCGAGGTTTAGCGTTAGGCTTAGTGTCAAAATTGCATTTTGGTTAGAATAGAGTGCATTTAAGCTGAGGGTTAGTGTTGAAATGGAGGAGTTAGTGTTAGGGGTAGAAAAGAGCACATTTAATGTGAAAGTTATGGTGAGAATTCTTTATAGTTAGTATTAGAGTATTTTTGTAGAATCGAGGTTTAGGCAAAGGCTTAGTGTCAGGATTGCATTTTGGTTAGAATAGAGTGCATTTAGGCTTAGGATTAGTGTTAAAATGGACGAGTTAGTGTAAGGGACAGAAAAGGTCACATTTAGGGTTAGAGTTATGGTGAGAATTCCTTATAGTTAGTATTAGAGTATTTTCGTAGAATCGAGGTTTAGGCTTAGGCTTAGTGTCAGGACTGCGTTTTCGTTACAATCGAGTGCATTTAAGCTTAGGGTTAGTGTTGAAATGGACGAGTTAGTGTTAGGGTTAGAAACGAGCACATTTAGGGTTAGAGTTATGGTGAGAATTCGTTATAGTTAGTGTTAGAGGTTTTTTTCGTAGAATCGAGGTTTAGCGTTAGGCTTAGTGTCAGGATTGCATTTTGGTTAGAATAGAGTGCATTTAGGCTTAGGGTTAGTGTTGAAATTGACGAGTTAGTGTTAGGGTAAGAAAGGAACACATTTAGGGTTAGAGTTACGATTACAATTCGTTTGGGATAGGGCTAGGGTTTTTGTTCATACAATCGAGGTGTAGCGTTAGGCTTAGTTTCAGGATTGCATTTTGGTTCGAATAGAGTGCATTTAGGCTTAGGGTTAGTGTTGAAAATGACGACTTAGTGTTAGGGTTATAAAGGAACACAATCAGGGTTATAGTTATTGTGAGAATTCGTTATAGTTAGTATTAGAGTATTTTCGTAGAATCGAGGTTTAGGCTTAGGCTTTGTGTCATGATTGCATTTTGGTTAGAATAGAGTGCATTTAGGCTTAGGGTTAGTGTGGAAATTGAAGAGTTAGTGTTAGGGGTAGAAAGGAACACAATCAGGGTTATAGTTATTGTGAGAATTCGTTATAGTTAGTATTAGAGTATTTTCGTAGAATCGAGGTGTAGGTTTAGGCTTAGTGTCAGGATTGCATTTTGGTTAGAATCGAGTGCATTTAGGCTGAGGGTTAGTGTTGAAATGGACGAGTTAGTGTTAGGGTTAGAAACGATCACATTTAGGGTTAGAGTTATTGTGAGAATTCGTTATAGTTAGTATTAGAGTATTTTCGTAGAATCGAGGTTTAGGCTTAGGCTTAGTGTCAGGACTGCGTTTTCGTTACAATCGAGTGCATTTAAGCTTAGGGTTAGTGTTGAAATGGACGAGTTAGTGTTAGGGTTAGAAACGAACACATTTAGAGTTAGAGTTAAGGTGGGAATTCGTTTGGGATAGGGCTAGGGTTTTTTTCATAGGAACGACGTTTAGGGTTAGGCTTAGTGTCAGGATTGCAGTTTGGTTAGAATCGAGTGCATTTATGCTTAGGGTTAGTGTTGCAATTGACGAGTTAGTGTTAGCGTTAGAAACGAACACATTTAGGGTTAGAGTTACGGTTAGAATTCGTTTGGTATAGGGCTAAGGTTTTTGTTCATTGAATCGAGGTTTAGGGTTAGGCTTAGTGTCAGGATTGCATTTTGCTTAGAATCGAGTCCATTTAGACTGAGGGTTAGTGTTGAAATGGACGAGTTAGTGCTACGGTTAGAAACTATCACATTTAGGGTTAGAGTTATTGTGAGAATAAGTTAGAGTTACTATTAGAGTTTTTTTCGTAGAATCGAGGTTTAGGCTCAGGCTTAGTGTAAGGATTGCATTTTGGTTAGAATAGAGTGCATTTAGGCTTAGGGTTAGTGTTGAAATTGACGACTTAGTGTTAGGGTTAGAAACGAGCACATTTAGGGTTAGAGTTATGGTGAGAATTCGTTATAGTTAGTATTAGAGTTTTTTTCGTAGAATCGAAGTTTAGGCTTAGGCTTAGTGTCAGGATTGCATTTTGGTTAGAATAGAGTGCATTTAGGCTTAGGGTTAGTGTTGAAATGGACAAGTTAGTGTTAGGGTTAGAAACGAACACATTTAGAGTTAGACTTAAGCTGAGAATTCGTTTGGGATAGGGCTAGGGTTTTTTTCATAGGATCGAAATTTAGGGTTAGGCTTAGTGTCAGGATTGCATTGTGGTTGGAATAGAGTGCATTTAGGCTTAGGGTTAGGGTTGAAATGGACGAGTTAGTGTTAGGGTTAGAAAGGAGCACATTTAGGGTTAGAGTTATGGTGAGAATTCGTTATAGTTAGTATTAGAGGTTTTTTTCGTAGAATCGAGGTTTAGCGTTAGGCTTAGTGTCAAAATTGCATTTTGGTTAGAATAGAGTGCATTTAAGCTGAGGGTTAGTGTTGAAATGGAGGAGTTAGTGTTAGGGGTAGAAAAGAGCACATTTAATGTGAAAGTTATGGTGAGAATTCTTTATAGTTAGTATTAGAGTATTTTTGTAGAATCGAGGTTTAGGCAAAGGCTTAGTGTCAGGATTGCATTTTGGTTAGAATAGAGTGCATTTAGGCTTAGGATTAGTGTTAAAATGGACGAGTTAGTGTAAGGGACAGAAAAGGTCACATTTAGGGTTAGAGTTATGGTGAGAATTCCTTATAGTTAGTATTAGAGTATTTTCGTAGAATAGAGGTTTAGGCTTAGGCCTAGTGTCAGGATTGCATTTAGTTAGAATCGATTGCATTTAGGCTTAGGGTTAGTGTTGAAATGGAGGAGTTAGTGTTAGGGTTAGAAACGAGCACATTTAGGGTTAGAGTTATGGTGAGAATTCGTTATAGTTAGTGTTAGAGGTTTTTTTCGTAGAATCGAGGTTTAGCGTTAGGCTTAGTGTCAGGATTGTATTTAGTTAGAATCGAGTGCATTTAGGCTTAGGGTTAGTGTTGAAATTGACGCCTTAGTGTTAGGGTTGGAAACGAGCACATTTAGGGTTAGAGTTATGGTAAGAATTCATTATAGTTAGTATTAGAGGTTTTTTTCGTAGAATCGAGGTTTAAGCTTAGGCTTAGTGTCAGGATTGCATTTGGGTTAGAATACAGTGCATTTAGGCTTAGGGTTAGTGTTGAAATGGACGAGTTAGTGTTAGGCTTAGAAACGATCACATTTAGGGTTATAGTTACGGTTACAATTCGTTTGGGATAAGGGTAGGGTTTTTGTTCATAGATTCGAGGTTTAGCGTTAGGCTTAGTTTCAGGATTGCATTTTGGTTAGAATAGAGTGCATTTAGGCTTAGGGTTAGTGTTGAAATTGACGAGTTAGTGTTAGGGTAAGAAAGGAACACATTTAGGGTTATAGTTATTGTGAGAATTCGTTATAGTTAGTATTAGAGTATTTCCGTAGAATCGAGGTTTAGGGTTAGGCTTAGTGTCAGGATTGCATTGTGGTTAGAATTGAGTGCATTTAGGCTTAGGGTTAGTGTTGAAATGGAGGAGTCAGTGTTAGGGTTAGAAACGAACACATTTAGAGGTAGAGTTAAGGTGAGAATTCGTTTGGGATAGGGCTAGGGTTTTTTTCACAGGATCGAGGTTTAGGGTTAGGCTTAGTGTCAGGATTGCATTTTGGTTAGAATCGAGTGCATTTAGGCTTAGGGTTAGTGTTGAAATGGACGAGTTAGTGTTAGGGTTAGAAACGAACACATTTAGAGGTAGAGTTACGATTACAATTCGTTTGGGATAGGGCCACGGTTTTTGTTCATAGAATCGAGGTTTAGCTTTAGGCTTATTATCAGCATTGCATTTTGGTTAGAATAGAGTGCATTTAGGTTTAGGGTTAGTGTTGAAATTGAAGAGTTCTTGTTAGGGTTAGAAAGGAACACATTTAGGGTTATTGTTATTGTGAGAATTCGTTATAGTTAGTATTAGAGTATTTTCGTAGTATCGAGGTTTAGGCTTAGACATAGTGTCAGGATTTCATTTTGGTTAGAATCGAGTGCATTTAGGCTGAGGGTTAGTGTTGAAATGGACGAGTTAGTGTTAGCGTTAGAAACGAGCACATTTAGGGTGAGAGTTATGGTGAGAATTGGTTATAGTTAGTATTAGAGTTTTTTTTCATAGAATCAACGTTTAGGCTTAGGCTTAGTGTCAGGATTGCATTTTGGTTAGAATCGAGTGCATTTAGGCTGAGGGTTAGTGTTGAAATGGACGAGTTAGTGTTAGGCTTAGAAACGGTCACATTTAGGGTTAGAGTTATGGTGAGAATTCGTTATAGTTAGTATTAGAGGTTTTTTTCGTACAATCGAGGTTTAGGCTTAGGCTTAGTGTCAGGATTGCGTTTTGGTTAGAATAGAGTGCATTTAGGCTTAGGGTTAGTGTTGAAATGGACGAGTTAGTGTTAGGGTTAGAAACGAACACATTTAGGGTTAGAGTTATGGTGAGAATTCGTTATAGTTAGTATTAGAGTATTTTCGTAGAATCGAGGTTTAGGTTTAGGCTTAGTGTCATGATTGCATTTTGGGTAGAATAGAGTTCATTTAGGCTTAGGGTTAGTGTTGAAATTGACGAGTTAGTGTTAGGGTTAGAAACGAACACATTTAGAGTTAGAGTTAAGCTGAGAATTCGTTTGGGATAGGGCTAGGGTTTTTTTCATAGGATCGAAGTTTAGGGTTAGGCTTAGTGTCAGGATTGCATTGTGGTTGGAATAGAGTGCATTTAGGCTTAGGGTTAGGGTTGAAATGGACGAGTTAGTGTTAGGGTTAGAAAGGAGCACATTTAGGGTTAGAGTTATGGTGAGAATTCGTTATAGTTAGTATTAGAATTTTTTCTCGTAGAATCGAGGTTTAGGCTTAGGCTTAGTGTCAGGATTGCATTTTGCTTAGAATAGAGTGCATTTAGGCTTAGGGATAGTGTTGAAATGGATGAGTTAGTGTTAGGGTTAGAAACGAGAACATTTAGTTTTAGAGTTATGGTGAGAATTCGTTATAGTTAGTATTAGAGTTTTTTTCGTAGAATCGAGGTTTAGGCTTAGGCTCAGTGTCCGGATTGCATTTTGGTTAGTATCGAGTACATTTCCTCTTAGGGTTAGGGTTGAAATGGACGAAATAGTGTTAGCGTTAGAAACGAACATATTTAGGGTTAGAGGTACGGTTAGAATTCGTTTTGGATAGGGCTAGGGTTTTTGTTCATTGATTCGAGGTATAGCGTTAGGCTTAGAGTCACGATTGCATTTTGGTTAGAATCGAGTGCATTTAGGCTTAGGGTTAGTGTTGAAATGGACGACTTAGTGTTAGGCTTAGAAATGAACACATTTAGAGTTAGAGTTAAGGTGAGAATCCGTTTGGGATAGGGCTAGGATTTTTTTCATAGGATCGAGGTTTAGGGTTAGGCTTAGTGTCAGGATTGCATTTTGGTTAGAATCGAGTGCATTTAGGCTTAGGGTTATTGTTGAAATTGAAGAGTTAGTGTTAGGGTTAGAAACGAGCACATTTAGGGTTAGAGTTATGGTGAGAATTCGTTATAGTTAGTATTAGAGTTTTTTTTTATAGAATCAAGGTTTAGGCTTAGGCTTAGTGTCAGGATTGCATTGTGGTTAGAATAGAGTGCATTTAGGCTTAGGGTTAGTGTTGAAATTGAAGAGTTCTTGTTAGGGTTAGAAAGGAACACATTTAGGGTTATTGTTATTGTGAGAATTCGTTATAGTTAGTATTAGAGTATTTTCGTAGTATCGAGGTTTAGGCTTAGACATAGTGTCAGGATTTCATTTTGGTTAGAATCGAGTGCATTTAGGCTGAGGGTTAGTGTTGAAATGGACGAGTTAGTGTTAGCGTTAGAAACGAGCACATTTAGGGTGAGAGTTACGGTGAGAATTGGTTATAGTTAGTATTAGAGTTTTTTTTCATAGAATCAACGTTTAGGCTTAGGCTTAGTGTCAGGATTGCATTTTGGTTAGAATCGAGTGCATTTAGGCTGAGGGTTAGTGTTGAAATGGACGAGTTAGTGTTAGGGGTAGAAAGGAAAACATTTAGGGTTAGAGTTGTTGTGAGATTTCGTTATAGTTAGTATTAGAGGTTTTTTTCGTACAATCGAGGTTTAGGCTTAGGCTTAGTGTCAGGATTGCGTTTTGGTTAGAATAGAGTGCATTTAGGTTTAGGGTTAGTGTTGAAATGGACGAGTTAGTGTTAGGGTTAGAAACGAACACATTTAGGGTTAGAGTTATGGTGAGAATTCGTTATAGTTAGTATTAGAGTATTTTCGTAGAATCGAGGTTTAGGTTTAGGCTTAGTGTCATGATTGCATTTTGGGTAGAATAGAGTTCATTTAGGCTTAGGGTTAGTGTTGAAATGGACGAATTAGTGTTAGGGTTAGAAACGAACACATTTAGAGTTAGAGTTAAGCTGAGAATTCGTTTGGGATAGGGCTAGGGTTTTTTTCATAGGATCGAAGTTTAGGGTTAGGCTTAGTGTCAGGATTGCATTGTGGTTGGAATAGAGTGCATTTAGGCTTAGGGTTAGGGTTGAAATGGACGAGTTAGTGTTAGGGTTAGAAAGGAGCACATTTAGGGTTAGAGTTATGGTGAGAATTCGTTATAGTTAGTATTAGAGGTTTTTTTCGTAGAATCGAGGTTTAGCGTTAGGCTTAGTGTCAAAATTGCATTTTGGTTAGAATGGAGTGCATTTAAGCTGAGGGTTAGTGTTGAAATGGAGGAGTTAGTGTTAGGGGTAGAAAAGAGCACATTTAATGTGAGAGTTATGGTGAGAATTCGTTATAGTTAGTATTAGAGTATTTTCGTAGAATCGAGGTTTAGGCAAAGGCTTAGTGTCAGGATTGCATTTTGGTCAGAATCGAGTGCATATAGGCTAAGGGTAAGTGTTGATATTGACGACTTAGTGTTAGGGTTAGAAAGGAACACATTTAGGGTAATAGTTATGGTGAGATTTCGTTATAGTTAGTATTGGAATTTTTTCTCGTCGAATCGAGGTTTAGGCTTAGGCTTAGTGTCAGGATTGCATTTTGCTTAGAATAGAGTGCATTTAGGCTTAGGGATAGTGTTGAAATGGATGAGTTAGTGTTAGGGTTAGAAACGAGAACATTTAGTTTTAGAGTTATGGTGAGAATTCGTTATAGTTAGTATTAGAGTTTTTTTCGTAGAATCGAGGTTTAGGCTTAGGCTTAGTGTCCGGATTGCATTTTGGTTAGTATCGAGTACATTTACTCTTAGGGTTAGGGTTGAAATGGACGAAATAGTGTTAGCGTTAGAAACGAACATATTTAGGGTTAGAGGTACGGTTAGAATTCGTTTTGGATAGGGCTAGGGTTTTTGTTCATTGATTCGAGGTATAGCGTTAGGCTTAGAGTCAGGATTGCATTTTGGTTAGAATCGAGTGCATTTAGGCTTAGGGTTAGTGTTGAAATGGACGACTTAGTGTTAGGCTTAGAAATGAACACATTTAGAGTTAGAGTTAAGGTGAGAATCCGTTTGGGATAGGGCTAGGATTTTTTTCATAGGATCGAGGTTTAGGGTTAGGCTTAGTGTCAGGATTGCATTTTGGTTAGAATCGAGTGCATTTAGGCTTAGGGTTATTGTTGAAATTGAAGAGTTAGTGTTAGGGTTAGAAACGAGCACATTTAGGGTTAGAGTTATGGTGAGAATTCGTTATAGTTAGTATTAGAGTTTTTTTTCATAGAATCAAGGTTTAGGCTTAGGCTTAGTGTCAGGATTGCATTGTGGTTAGAATAGAGTGCATTTAGGCTTAGGGTTAGTGTTGAAATGGACGAGTTAGTGTTAGGGTTAGAAACGGTCACATTTAGGGTTAGAGTTATGGTGAGAATTCGTTATAGTTAGTATTAGAGGTTTTTTTCGTACAATCGAGGTTTAGGCTTAGGCTTAGTGTCAGGATTGCGTTTTGGTTAGAATAGAGTGCATTTAGGCTTAGGGTTAGTGTTGAAATGGACGAGTTAGTGTTAGGGTTAGAAACGAACACATTTAGGGTTAGAGTTATGGTGAGAATTCGTTATAGTTAGTATTAGAGTATTTTCGTAGAATCGAGGTTTAGGTTTAGGCTTAGTGTCATGATTGCATTTTGGGTAGAATAGAGTTCATTTAGGCTTAGGGTTAGTGTTGAAATGGATGAGTTAGTGTTAGGGTTAGAAACGAACACATTTAGAGTCAGAGTTAAGCTGAGAATTCGTTTGGGATAGGGCTAGGGTTTTTTTCATAGGATCGAGGTTTAGGGTAGGCTTAGTGTCAGGATTGCATTTTGGTTAGAATCGAGTGCATTTAGGCTTGGGTTAGTGTTGAAATGGACGAGTTAGTGTTAGGGGTAGAAAGGAACACATTTAGGGTTAGAGTTGTTGTGAGATTTCGTTATAGTTAGTATTAGAGTATTTTCGTAGAATCGAGGTTTAGGCTTAGGCTTAGTGTCAGGATTGCATTGTGGGTAGAATAGAGTGCATTTAGTCTTAGGGTTAGTGTTGAAATGGACGAGTTAGTGTTAGGGTTAGAAAGGAACACATTTAGGGTTAGAGTTATGGTGAGAATTCGTTATAGTTAGTATTAGAGTATTTTCGTAGAATCGAGGTTTAGGCTTAGGCCTAGTGTCAGGATTGCATTTAGTTAGAATCGAGTGCATTTAGGCTTAGGGTTAGTGTTGAAATTGATGACTTAGTGTTAGGGTTAGAAACGAGCACATTTAGGGTTAGAGTTATGCTGAGAATTCGTTATAGTTAGTATTAGAGGTTTTTTTCGTAGAATCGAGGTTTAGCGTTAGGCTTAGTGTCAGGATTGCATTTTGGTTAGAATAGAGTGCATTTAGGCTTAGGGTTAGTGTTGAAATGGACGAGTTAATGTTAGGGTTAGAAACGAACACATTTAGAGTTAGAGTTAAGGTGAGAATTCATTATAGTTAGTATTACACTATTTTCGTAGAATCGAGGTTTAGGCTTAGCCTTAGTGTCAGGATCGCATTGTGGTTAGAATAGAGTGCATTTAGGCTTAGGGTTAGTGTTGAAATGGAAGAGTTAGTGTTAGGGTTGGAAACGAACACATTTAGAGTTAGAGTTAAGGTGAGAATTCATTGGGGATAGGGCTAGGGTTTTTTTCATAGGATCGAGGTTTAGGGTTAGGCTTAGTGTCAGGATTGCATTTTGGTTAGAATAGAGTGCATTAAGGCTGAGGGTTAGTGTTGAAATGGACGAGTTAGTGTTAGGGTTAGAAAGGAACACATTTAGGGTTAGAGTTATGGTGAGAATTCGTTATAGTTAGTATTAGAGTATTTTTGAATAATCGAGGTTTAGGCTTAGGCTTAGTGTCAGGATTGCATTTTGGTTAGAATAGAGTGCATTTAGGCTTAGGATTAGTGTTAAAATGGACGAGTTAGTGTTAGGGACAGAAAAAGTCACATTTACGGTTAGAGTTATGGTGAGAATTCCTTATAGTTAGTATTAGAGTATTTTCGTAGAATCGAGGTTTAGCGTTAGGCTTAGTGTCAGGATTGCATTTAGTTAGAATCGAGTGCATTTAGGCTTAGGGTTAGTGTTGAAATTGACGCCTTAGTGTTAGGGTTGGAAACGAGCACATTTAGGGTTAGAGTTATGGTGAGAATTCATTATAGTTAGTATTAGAGGTTTTTTTCGTAGAATCGAGGTTTAAGCTTAGGCTTAGTGTCAGGATTGCATTTTGGTTAGAATGCAGTGCATTTAGGCTTAGGGTAAGTGTTTAAATGGACTAGTTAGTTTTAATGTTAGAAACGAACACATTTAGGGTTAGAGTTATGGTGAGAATTCGTTATAGTTAGTATTAGAGTATTTTCGTAGAATCGAGGTTTAGGCTTAGGCTTAGTGTCAGAATTGCATTTGGGTTAGAATAGAGTGCATTTAGGCTTAGGGTTAGTGTTGAAATGGACGAGTTAGTGTTAGGGTTAGAAACGATCACATTTAGGGTTATAGTTACGGTTACAATTCGTTTGGGATAAGGGTAGGGTTTTTGTTCATAGATTCGAGGTTTAGCGTTAGGCTTAGTTTCAGGATTGCATTTTGGTTAGAATAGAGTGCATTTAGGTTTAGGGTTAGTGTTGAAATTGACGACTTAGTGTTAGGGTTAGAAACGAGCACATTTAGGGTTAGAGTTATGGTGAGAATTCGTTATAGTTAGTATTAGAGTTTTTTTCGTAGAATCGAAGTTTAGGCTTAGGCTTAGTGTCAGGATTGCATTTTGGTTAGAATAGAGTGCATTTAGGCTTAGGGTTAGTGTTGAAATGGACAAGTTAGTGTTAGGGTTAGAAACGAACACATTTAGAGTTAGACTTAAGCTGAGAATTCGTTTGGGATAGGGCTAGGGTTTTTTTCATAGGATCGAAATTTAGGGTTAGGCTTAGTGTCAGGATTGCATTGTGGTTGGAATAGAGTGCATTTAGGCTTAGGGTTAGGGTTGAAATGGACGAGTTAGTGTTAGGGTTAGAAAGGAGCACATTTAGGGTTAGAGTTATGGTGAGAATTCGTTATAGTTAGTATTAGAGGTTTTTTTCGTAGAATCGAGGTTTAGCGTTAGGCTTAGTGTCAAAATTGCATTTTGGTTAGAATAGAGTGCATTTAAGCTGAGGGTTAGTGTTGAAATGGAGGAGTTAGTGTTAGGGGTAGAAAAGAGCACATTTAATGTGAAAGTTATGGTGAGAATTCTTTATAGTTAGTATTAGAGTATTTTCGTAGAATCGAGGTTTAGGCAAAGGCTTAGTGTCAGGATTGCATTTTGGTTAGAATAGAGTGCATTTAGGCTTAGGATTAGTGTTAAAATGGACGAGTTAGTGTAAGGGACAGAAAAGGTCACATTTAGGGTTAGAGTTATGGTGAGAATTCCTTATAGTTAGTATTAGAGTATTTTCGTAGAATAGAGGTTTAGGCTTAGGCCTAGTGTCAGGATTGCATTTAGTTAGAATCGATTGCATTTAGGCTTAGGGTTAGTGTTGAAATGGAGGAGTTAGTGTTAGGGTTAGAAACGAGCACATTTAGGGTTAGAGTTATGGTGAGAATTCGTTATAGTTAGTGTTAGAGGTTTTTTTCGTAGAATCGAGGTTTAGCGTTAGGCTTAGTGTCAGGATTGTATTTAGTTAGAATCGAGTGCATTTAGGCTTAGGGTTAGTGTTGAAATTGACGCCTTAGTGTTAGGGTTGGAAACGAGCACATTTAGGGTTAGAGTTATGGTGAGAATTCATTATAGTTAGTATTAGAGGTTTTTTTCGTAGAATCGAGGTTTAAGCTTAGGCTTAGTGTCAGGATTGCATTTGGGTTAGAATACAGTGCATTTAGGCTTAGGGTTAGTGTTGAAATGGACGAGTTAGTGTTAGGCTTAGAAACGATCACATTTAGGGTTATAGTTACGGTTACAATTCGTTTGGGATAAGGGTAGGGTTTTTGTTCATAGTTTCGAGGTTTAGCGTTAGGCTTAGTTTCAGGATTGCATTTTGGTTAGAATAGAGTGCATTTAGGCTTAGGGTTAGTGTTGAAATTGACGAGTTAGTGTTAGGGTAAGAAAGGAACACATTTAGGGTTATAGTTATTGTGAGAATTCGTTATAGTTAGTATTAGAGTATTTTCGTAGAATCGAGGTTTAGGGTTAGGCTTAGTGTCAGGATTGCATTGTGGTTAGAATTGAGTGCATTTAGGCTTAGGGTTAGTGTTGAAATGGAGGAGTCAGTGTTAGGGTTAGAAACGAACACATTTAGAGGTAGAGTTAAGGTGAGAATTCGTTTGGGATAGGGCTAGGGTTTTTTTCACAGGATCGAGGTTTAGGGTTAGGCTTAGTGTCAGGATTGCATTTTGGTTAGAATCGAGTGCATTTAGGCTTAGGGTTAGTGTTGAAATGGACGAGTTAGTGTTAGGGTTAGAAACGAACACATTTAGAGGTAGAGTTACGATTACAATTCGTTTGGGATAGGGCCAGGGTTTTTGTTCATAGAATCGAGGTTTAGCTTTAGGCTTATTATCAGCATTGCATTTTGGTTAGAATAGAGTGCATTTAGGTTTAGGGTTAGTGTTGAAATTGAAGAGTTCTTGTTAGGGTTAGAAAGGAACACATTTAGGGTTATTGTTATTGTGAGAATTCGTTATAGTTAGTATTAGAGTATTTTCGTAGTATCGAGGTTTAGGCTTAGACATAGTGTCAGGATTTCATTTTGGTTAGAATCGAGTGCATTTAGGCTGAGGGTTAGTGTTGAAATGGACGAGTTAGTGTTAGCGTTAGAAACGAGCACATTTAGGGTGAGAGTTATGGTGAGAATTGGTTATAGTTAGTATTAGAGTTTTTTTTCATAGAATCAACGTTTAGGCTTAGGCTTAGTGTCAGGATTGCATTTTGGTTAGAATCGAGTGCATTTAGGCTGAGGGTTAGTGTTGAAATGGACGAGTTAGTGTTAGGGTTAGAAACGGTCACATTTAGGGTTAGAGTTATGGTGAGAATTCGTTATAGTTAGTATTAGAGGTTTTTTTCGTACAATCGAGGTTTAGGCTTAGGCTTAGTGTCAGGATTGCGTTTTGGTTAGAATAGAGTGCATTTAGGCTTAGGGTTAGTGTTGAAATGGACGAGTTAGTGTTAGGGTTAGAAACGAACACATTTAGGGTTAGAGTTATGGTGAGAATTCGTTATAGTTAGTATTAGAGTATTTTCGTAGAATCGAGGTTTAGGTTTAGGCTTAGTGTCATGATTGCATTTTGGGTAGAATAGAGTTCATTTAGGCTTAGGGTTAGTGTTGAAATGGACGAGTTAGTGTTAGGGTTAGAAACGAACACATTTAGAGTTAGAGTTAAGCTGAGAATTCGTTTGGGATAGGGCTAGGGTTTTTTTCATAGGATCGAAGTTTAGGGTTAGGCTTAGTGTCAGGATTGCATTGTGGTTGGAATAGAGTGCATTTAGGCTTAGGGTTAGGGTTGAAATGGACGAGTTAGTGTTAGGGTTAGAAAGGAGCACATTTAGGGTTAGAGTTATGGTGAGAATTCGTTATAGTTAGTATTAGAATTTTTTCTCGTAGAATCGAGGTTTAGGCTTAGGCTTAGTGTCAGGATTGCATTTTGCTTAGAATAGAGTGCATTTAGGCTTAGGGATAGTGTTGAAATGGATGAGTTAGTGTTAGGGTTAGAAACGAGAACATTTAGTTTTAGAGTTATGGTGAGAATTCGTTATAGTTAGTATTAGAGTTTTTTTCGTAGAATCGAGGTTTAGGCTTAGGCTCAGTGTCCGGATTGCATTTTGGTTAGTATCGAGTACATTTCCTCTTAGGGTTAGGGTTGAAATGGACGAAATAGAGTTAGCGTTAGAAACGAACATATTTAAGGTTAGAGGTACGGTTAGAATTCGTTTTGGATAGGGCTAGGGTTTTTGTTCATTGATTCGAGGTATAGCGTTAGGCTTAGAGTCACGATTGCATTTTGGTTAGAATCGAGTGCATTTAGGCTTAGGGTTAGTGTTGAAATGGACGACTTAGTGTTAGGCTTAGAAATGAACACATTTAGAGTTAGAGTTAAGGTGAGAATCCGTTTGGGATAGGGCTAGGATTTTTTTCATAGGATCAAGGTTTAGGGTTAGGCTTAGTGTCAGGATTGCATTTTGGTTAGAATCGAGTGCATTTAGGCTTAGGGTTATTGTTGAAATTGAAGAGTTAGTGTTAGGGTTAGAAACGAGCACATTTAGGGTTAGAGTTATGGTGAGAATTCGTTATAGTTAGTATTAGAGTTTTTTTTCATAGAATCAAGGTTTAGGCTTAGGCTTAGTGTCAGGATTGCATTGTGGTTAGAATAGAGTGCATTTAGGCTTAGGGTTAGTGTTGAAATTGAAGAGTTCTTGTTAGGGTTAGAAAGGAACACATTTAGGGTTATTGTTATTGTGAGAATTCGTTATAGTTAGTATTAGAGTATTTTCGTAGTATCGAGGTTTAGGCTTAGACATAGTGTCAGGATTTCATTTTGGTTAGAATCGAGTGCATTTAGGCTGAGGGTTAGTGTTGAAATGGACGAGTTAGTGTTAGCGTTAGAAACGAGCACATTTAGGGTGAGAGTTACGGTGAGAATTGGTTATAGTTAGTATTAGAGTTTTTTTTCATAGAATCAACGTTTAGGCTTAGGCTTAGTGTCAGGATTGCATTTTGGTTAGAATCGAGTGCATTTAGGCTGAGGGTTAGTGTTGAAATGGACGAGTTAGTGTTAGGGGTAGAAAGGAAAACATTTAGGGTTAGAGTTGTTGTGAGATTTCGTTATAGTTAGTATTAGAGGTTTTTTTCGTACAATCGAGGTTTAGGCTTAGGCTTAGTGTCAGGATTGCGTTTTGGTTAGAATAGAGTGCATTTAGGTTTAGGGTTAGTGTTGAAATGGACGAGTTAGTGTTAGGGTTAGAAACGAACACATTTAGAGTTAGAGTTAAGCTGAGAATTCGTTTGGGATAGGGCTAGGGTTTTTTTCATAGGATCGAAGTTTAGGGTTAGGCTTAGTGTCAGGATTGCATTGTGGTTGGAATAGAGTGCATTTACGCTTAGGGTTAGGGTTGAAATGGACGAGTTAGTGTTAGGGTTAGAAAGGAGCACATTTAGGGTTAGAGTTATGGTGAGAATTCGTTATAGTTAGTATTAGAGGTTTTTTTCGTACAATCGAGGTTTAGGCTTAGGCTTAGTGTCAGGATTGCGTTTTGGTTAGAATAGAGTGCATTTCGGTTTAGGGTTAGTGTTGAAATGGACGAGTTAGTGTTAGGGTTAGAAACGAACACATTTAGGGTTAGAGTTATGGTGAGAATTCGTTATAGTTAGTATTAGAGTATTTTCGTAGAATCGAGGTTTAGGTTTAGGCTTAGTGTCATGATTGCATTTTGGGTAGAATAGAGTTCATTTAGGCTTAGGGTTAGTGTTGAAATGGACGAATTAGTGTTAGGGTTAGAAACGAACACATTTAGAGTTAGAGTTAAGCTGAGAATTCGTTTGGGATAGGGCTAGGGTTTTTTTCATAGGATCGAAGTTTAGGGTTAGGCTTAGTGTCAGGATTGCATTGTGGTTGGAATAGAGTGCATTTACGCTTAGGGTTAGGGTTGAAATGGACGAGTTAGTGTTAGGGTTAGAAAGGAGCACATTTAGGGTTAGAGTTATGGTGAGAATTCGTTATAGTTAGTATTAGAGGTTTTTTTCGTAGAATCGAGGTTTAGCGTTAGGCTTAGTGTCAAAATTGCATTTTGGTTAGAATGGAGTGCATTTAAGCTGAGGGTTAGTGTTGAAATGGAGGAGTTAGTGTTAGGGGTAGAAAAGAGCACATTTAATGTGAGAGTTATGGTGAGAATTCGTTATAGTTAGTATTAGAGTATTTTCGTAGAATCGAGGTTTAGGCAAAGGCTTAGTGTCAGGATTGCATTTTGGTCAGAATCGAGTGCATATAGGCTAAGGGTAAGTGTTGATATTGACGACTTAGTGTTAGGGTTAGAAAGGAACACATTTAGGGTAATAGTTATGGTGAGATTTCGTTATAGTTAGTATTGGAATTTTTTCTCGTCGAATCGAGGTTTAGGCTTAGGCTTAGTGTCAGGATTGCATTTTGCTTAGAATAGAGTGCATTTAGGCTTAGGGATAGTGTTGAAATGGATGAGTTAGTGTTAGGGTTAGAAACGAGAACATTTAGTTTTAGAGTTATGGTGAGAATTCGTTATAGTTAGTATTAGAGTTTTTTTCGTAGAATCGAGGTTTAGGCTTAGGCTTAGTGTCCGGATTGCATTTTGGTTAGTATCGAGTACATTTACTCTTAGGGTTAGGGTTGAAATGGACGAAATAGTGTTAGCGTTAGAAACGAACATATTTAGGGTTAGAGGTACGGTTAGAATTCGTTTTGGATAGGGCTAGGGTTTTTGTTCATTGATTCGAGGTATAGCGTTAGGCTTAGAGTCAGGATTGCATTTTGGTTAGAATCGAGTGCATTTAGGCTTAGGGTTAGTGTTGAAATGGACGACTTAGTGTTAGGCTTAGAAATGAACACATTTAGAGTTAGAGTTAAGGTGAGAATCCGTTTGGGATAGGGCTAGGATTTTTTTCATAGGATCGAGGTTTAGGGTTAGGCTTAGTGTCAGGATTGCATTTTGGTTAGAATCGAGTGCATTTAGGCTTAGGGTTATTGTTGAAATTGAAGAGTTAGTGTTAGGGTTAGAAACGAGCACATTTAGGGTTAGAGTTATGGTGAGAATTCGTTATAGTTAGTATTAGAGTTTTTTTTCATAGAATCAAGGTTTAGGCTTAGGCTTAGTGTCAGGATTGCATTGTGGTTAGAATAGAGTGCATTTAGGCTTAGGGTTAGTGTTGAAATGGACGAGTTAGTGTTAGGGTTAGAAACGGTCACATTTAGGGTTAGAGTTATGGTGAGAATTCGTTATAGTTAGTATTAGAGGTTTTTTTCGTACAATCGAGGTTTAGGCTTAGGCTTAGTGTCAGGATTGCGTTTTGGTTAGAATAGAGTGCATTTAGGCTTAGGGTTAGTGTTGAAATGGACGAGTTAGTGTTAGGGTTAGAAACGAACACATTTAGGGTTAGAGTTATGGTGAGAATTCGTTATAGTTAGTATTAGAGTATTTTCGTAGAATCGAGGTTTAGGTTTAGGCTTAGTGTCATGATTGCATTTTGGGTAGAATAGAGTTCATTTAGGCTTAGGGTTAGTGTTGAAATGGATGAGTTAGTGTTAGGGTTAGAAACGAACACATTTAGAGTCAGAGTTAAGCTGAGAATTCGTTTGGGATAGGGCTAGGGTTTTTTTCATAGGATCGAGGTTTAGGGTAGGCTTAGTGTCAGGATTGCATTTTGGTTAGAATCGAGTGCATTTAGGCTTGGGTTAGTGTTGAAATGGACGAGTTAGTGTTAGGGGTAGAAAGGAACACATTTAGGGTTAGAGTTGTTGTGAGATTTCGTTATAGTTAGTATTAGAGTATTTTCGTAGAATCGAGGTTTAGGCTTAGGCTTAGTGTCAGGATTGCATTGTGGGTAGAATAGAGTGCATTTAGGCTTAGGGTTAGTGTTGAAATTGATGACTTAGTGTTAGGGTTAGAAACGAGCACATTTAGGGTTAGAGTTATGCTGAGAATTCGTTATAGTTAGTATTAGAGGTTTTTTTCGTAGAATCGAGGTTTAGCGTTAGGCTTAGTGTCAGGATTGCATTTTGGTTAGAATAGAGTGCATTTAGGCTTAGGGTTAGTGTTGAAATGGACGAGTTAATGTTAGGGTTAGAAACGAACACATTTAGAGTTAGAGTTAAGGTGAGAATTCATTATAGTTAGTATTACACTATTTTCGTAGAATCGAGGTTTAGGCTTAGCCTTAGTGTCAGGATCGCATTGTGGTTAGAATAGAGTGCATTTAGGCTTAGGGTTAGTGTTGAAATGGAAGAGTTAGTGTTAGGGTTGGAAACGAACACATTTAGAGTTAGAGTTAAGGTGAGAATTCATTGGGGATAGGGCTAGGGTTTTTTTCATAGGATCGAGGTTTAGGGTTAGGCTTAGTGTCAGGATTGCATTTTGGTTAGAATAGAGTGCATTAAGGCTGAGGGTTAGTGTTGAAATGGACGAGTTAGTGTTAGGGTTAGAAAGGAACACATTTAGGGTTAGAGTTATGGTGAGAATTCGTTATAGTTAGTATTAGAGTATTTTTGAATAATCGAGGTTTAGGCTTAGGCTTAGTGTCAGGATTGCATTTTGGTTAGAATAGAGTGCATTTAGGCTTAGGATTAGTGTTAAAATGGACGAGTTAGTGTTAGGGACAGAAAAAGTCACATTTACGGTTAGAGTTATGGTGAGAATTCCTTATAGTTAGTATTAGAGTATTTTCGTAGAATCGAGGTTTAGTGTTAGGCTTAGTGTCAGGATTGCATTTAGTTAGAATCGAGTGCATTTAGGCTTAGGGTTAGTGTTGAAATTGACGCCTTAGTGTTAGGGTTGGAAACGAGCACATTTAGGGTTAGAGTTATGGTGAGAATTCATTATAGTTAGTATTAGAGGTTTTTTTCGTAGAATCGAGGTTTAAGCTTAGGCTTAGTGTCAGGATTGCATTTTGGTTAGAATGCAGTGCATTTAGGCTTAGGGTAAGTGTTTAAATGGACTAGTTAGTTTTAATGTTAGAAACGAACACATTTAGGGTTAGAGTTATGGTGAGAATTCGTTATAGTTAGTATTAGAGTATTTTCGTAGAATCGAGGTTTAGGCTTAGGCTTAGTGTCAGAATTGCATTTGGGTTAGAATAGAGTGCATTTAGGCTTAGGGTTAGTGTTGAAATGGACGAGTTAGTGTTAGGGTTAGAAACGATCACATTTAGGGTTATAGTTACGGTTACAATTCGTTTGGGATAAGGGTAGGGTTTTTGTTCATAGATTCGAGGTTTAGCGTTAGGCTTAGTTTCAGGATTGCATTTTGGTTAGAATAGAGTGCATTTAGGCTTAGGGTTAGTGTTGAAATTGACGACTTAGTGTTAGGGTTAGAAACGAGCACATTTAGGGTTAGAGTTATGGTGAGAATTCGTTATAGTTAGTATTAGAGTTTTTTTCGTAGAATCGAAGTTTAGGCTTAGGCTTAGTGTCAGGATTGCATTTTGGTTAGAATAGAGTGCATTTAGGCTTAGGGTTAGTGTTGAAATGGACAAGTTAGTGTTAGGGTTAGAAACGAACACATTTAGAGTTAGACTTAAGCTGAGAATTCGTTTGGGATAGGGCTAGGGTTTTTTTCATAGGATCGAAATTTAGGGTTAGGCTTAGTGTCAGGATTGCATTGTGGTTGGAATAGAGTGCATTTAGGCTTAGGGTTAGGGTTGAAATGGACGAGTTAGTGTTAGGGTTAGAAAGGAGCACATTTAGGGTTAGAGTTATGGTGAGAATTCGTTATAGTTAGTATTAGAGGTTTTTTTCGTAGAATCGAGGTTTAGCGTTAGGCTTAGTGTCAAAATTGCATTTTGGTTAGAATAGAGTGCATTTAAGCTGAGGGTTAGTGTTGAAATGGAGGAGTTAGTGTTAGGGGTAGAAAAGAGCACATTTAATGTGAAAGTTATGGTGAGAATTCTTTATAGTTAGTATTAGAGTATTTTCGTAGAATCGAGGTTTAGGCAAAGGCTTAGTGTCAGGATTGCATTTTGGTTAGAATAGAGTGCATTTAGGCTTAGGATTAGTGTTAAAATGGACGAGTTAGTGTAAGGGACAGAAAAGGTCACATTTAGGGTTAGAGTTATGGTGAGAATTCCTTATAGTTAGTATTAGAGTATTTTCGTAGAATAGAGGTTTAGGCTTAGGCCTAGTGTCAGGATTGCATTTAGTTAGAATCGATTGCATTTAGGCTTAGGGTTAGTGTTGAAATGGAGGAGTTAGTGTTAGGGTTAGAAACGAGCACATTTAGGGTTAGAGTTATGGTGAGAATTCGTTATAGTTAGTGTTAGAGGTTTTTTTCGTAGAATCGAGGTTTAGCGTTAGGCTTAGTGTCAGGATTGTATTTAGTTAGAATCGAGTGCATTTAGGCTTAGGGTTAGTGTTGAAATTGACGCCTTAGTGTTAGGGTTGGAAACGAGCACATTTAGGGTTAGAGTTATGGTGAGAATTCATTATAGTTAGTATTAGAGGTTTTTTTCGTAGAATCGAGGTTTAAGCTTAGGCTTAGTGTCAGGATTGCATTTGGGTTAGAATACAGTGCATTTAGGCTTAGGGTTAGTGTTGAAATGGACGAGTTAGTGTTAGGCTTAGAAACGATCACATTTAGGGTTATAGTTACGGTTACAATTCGTTTGGGATAAGGGTAGGGTTTTTGTTCATAGTTTCGAGGTTTAGCGTTAGGCTTAGTTTCAGGATTGCATTTTGGTTAGAATAGAGTGCATTTAGGCTTAGGGTTAGTGTTGAAATTGACGAGTTAGTGTTAGGGTAAGAAAGGAACACATTTAGGGTTAGAGTTACGATTACAATTCGTTTGGGATAGGGCTAGGGTTTTTGTTCATACAATCGAGGTGTAGCGTTAGGCTTAGTTTCAGGATTGCATTTTGGTTCGAATAGAGTGCATTTAGGCTTAGGGTTAGTGTTGAAAATGACGACTTAGTGTTAGGGTTATAAAGGAACACAATCAGGGTTATAGTTATTGTGAGAATTCGTTATAGTTAGTATTAGAGTATTTTCGTAGAATCGAGGTTTAGGCTTAGGCTTTGTGTCATGATTGCATTTTGGTTAGAATAGAGTGCATTTAGGCTTAGGGTTAGTGTGGAAATTGAAGAGTTAGTGTTAGGGGTAGAAAGGAACACAATCAGGGTTATAGTTATTGTGAGAATTCGTTATAGTTAGTATTAGAGTATTTTCGTAGAATCGAGGTTTAGGCTTAGGCTTAGTGCCAGGACTGCGTTTTCGTTACAATCGAGTGCATTTAAGCTTAGGGTTAGTGTTGAAATGGACGAGTTAGTGTTAGGGTTAGAAACGAACACATTTAGAGTTAGAGTTAAGGTGGGAATTCGTTTGGGATAGGGCTAGGGTTTTTTTCATAGGAACGACGTTTAGGGTTAGGCTTAGTGTCAGGATTGCAGTTTGGTTAGAATCGAGTGCATTTATGCTTAGGGTTAGTGTTGCAATTGACTAGTTAGTGTTAGCGTTAGAAACGAACACATTTAGGGTTAGAGTTACGGTTAGAATTCGTTTGGTATAGGGCTAAGGTTTTTGTTCATTGAATCGAGGTTTAGGGTTAGGCTTAGTGTCAGGATTGCATTTTGCTTAGAATCGAGTCCATTTAGACTGAGGGTTAGTGTTGAAATGGACGAGTTAGTGCTACGGTTAGAAACTATCACATTTAGGGTTAGAGTTATTGTGAGAATAAGTTAGAGTTACTATTAGAGTTTTTTTCGTAGAATCGAGGTTTAGGCTCAGGCTTAGTGTAAGGATTGCATTTTGGTTAGAATAGAGTGCATTTAGGCTTAGGGTTAGTGTTGAAATTGACGACTTAGTGTTAGGGTTAGAAACGAGCACATTTAGGGTTAGAGTTATGGTGAGAATTCGTTATAGTTAGTATTAGAGTTTTTTTCGTAGAATCGAAGTTTAGGCTTAGGCTTAGTGTCAGGATTGCATTTTGGTTAGAATAGAGTGCATTTAGGCTTAGGGTTAGTGTTGAAATGGACAAGTTAGTGTTAGGGTTAGAAACGAACACATTTAGAGTTAGACTTAAGCTGAGAATTCGTTTGGGATAGGGCTAGGGTTTTTTTCATAGGATCGAAATTTAGGGTTAGGCTTAGTGTCAGGATTGCATTGTGGTTGGAATAGAGTGCATTTAGGCTTAGGGTTAGGGTTGAAATGGACGAGTTAGTGTTAGGGTTAGAAAGGAGCACATTTAGGGTTAGAGTTATGGTGAGAATTCGTTATAGTTAGTATTAGAGGTTTTTTTCGTAGAATCGAGGTTTAGCGTTAGGCTTAGTGTCAAAATTGCATTTTGGTTAGAATAGAGTGCATTTAAGCTGAGGGTTAGTGTTGAAATGGAGGAGTTAGTGTTAGGGGTAGAAAAGAGCACATTTAATGTGAAAGTTATGGTGAGAATTCTTTATAGTTAGTATTAGAGTATTTTCGTAGAATCGAGGTTTAGGCAAAGGCTTAGTGTCAGGATTGCATTTTGGTTAGAATAGAGTGCATTTAGGCTTAGGATTAGTGTTAAAATGGACGAGTTAGTGTAAGGGACAGAAAAGGTCACATTTAGGGTTAGAGTTATGGTGAGAATTCCTTATAGTTAGTATTAGAGTATTTTCGTAGAATAGAGGTTTAGGCTTAGGCCTAGTGTCAGGATTGCATTTAGTTAGAATCGATTGCATTTAGGCTTAGGGTTAGTGTTGAAATGGAGGAGTTAGTGTTAGGGTTAGAAACGAGCACATTTAGGGTTAGAGTTATGGTGAGAATTCGTTATAGTTAGTGTTAGAGGTTTTTTTCGTAGAATCGAGGTTTAGCGTTAGGCTTAGTGTCAGGATTGTATTTAGTTAGAATCGAGTGCATTTAGGCTTAGGGTTAGTGTTGAAATTGACGCCTTAGTGTTAGGGTTGGAAACGAGCACATTTAGGGTTAGAGTTATGGTAAGAATTCATTATAGTTAGTATTAGAGGTTTTTTTCGTAGAATCGAGGTTTAAGCTTAGGCTTAGTGTCAGGATTGCATTTGGGTTAGAATACAGTGCATTTAGGCTTAGGGTTAGTGTTGAAATGGACGAGTTAGTGTTAGGCTTAGAAACGATCACATTTAGGGTTATAGTTACGGTTACAATTCGTTTGGGATAAGGGTAGGGTTTTTGTTCATAGATTCGAGGTTTAGCGTTAGGCTTAGTTTCAGGATTGCATTTTGGTTAGAATAGAGTGCATTTAGGCTTAGGGTTAGTGTTGAAATTGACGAGTTAGTGTTAGGGTAAGAAAGGAACACATTTAGGGTTATAGTTATTGTGAGAATTCGTTATAGTTAGTATTAGAGTATTTTCGTAGAATCGAGGTTTAGGGTTAGGCTTAGTGTCAGGATTGCATTGTGGTTAGAATTGAGTGCATTTAGGCTTAGGGTTAGTGTTGAAATGGAGGAGTCAGTGTTAGGGTTAGAAACGAACACATTTAGAGGTAGAGTTAAGGTGAGAATTCGTTTGGGATAGGGCTAGGGTTTTTTTCACAGGATCGAGGTTTAGGGTTAGGCTTAGTGTCAGGATTGCATTTTGGTTAGAATCGAGTGCATTTAGGCTTAGGGTTAGTGTTGAAATGGACGAGTTAGTGTTAGGGTTAGAAACGAACACATTTAGAGGTAGAGTTACGATTACAATTCGTTTGGGATAGGGCCAGGGTTTTTGTTCATAGAATCGAGGTTTAGCTTTAGGCTTATTATCAGCATTGCATTTTGGTTAGAATAGAGTGCATTTAGGTTTAGGGTTAGTGTTGAAATTGAAGAGTTCTTGTTAGGGTTAGAAAGGAACACATTTAGGGTTATTGTTATTGTGAGAATTCGTTATAGTTAGTATTAGAGTATTTTCGTAGTATCGAGGTTTAGGCTTAGACATAGTGTCAGGATTTCATTTTGGTTAGAATCGAGTGCATTTAGGCTGAGGGTTAGTGTTGAAATGGACGAGTTAGTGTTAGCGTTAGAAACGAGCACATTTAGGGTGAGAGTTATGGTGAGAATTGGTTATAGTTAGTATTAGAGTTTTTTTTCATAGAATCAACGTTTAGGCTTAGGCTTAGTGTCAGGATTGCATTTTGGTTAGAATCGAGTGCATTTAGGCTGAGGGTTAGTGTTGAAATGGACGAGTTAGTGTTAGGGTTAGAAACGGTCACATTTAGGGTTAGAGTTATGGTGAGAATTCGTTATAGTTAGTATTAGAGGTTTTTTTCGTACAATCGAGGTTTAGGCTTAGGCTTAGTGTCAGGATTGCGTTTTGGTTAGAATAGAGTGCATTTAGGCTTAGGGTTAGTGTTGAAATGGACGAGTTAGTGTTAGGGTTAGAAACGAACACATTTAGGGTTAGAGTTATGGTGAGAATTCGTTATAGTTAGTATTAGAGTATTTTCGTAGAATCGAGGTTTAGGTTTAGGCTTAGTGTCATGATTGCATTTTGGGTAGAATAGAGTTCATTTAGGCTTAGGGTTAGTGTTGAAATGGACGAGTTAGTGTTAGGGTTAGAAACGAACACATTTAGAGTTAGAGTTAAGCTGAGAATTCGTTTGGGATAGGGCTAGGGTTTTTTTCATAGGATCGAAGTTTAGGGTTAGGCTTAGTGTCAGGATTGCATTGTGGTTGGAATAGAGTGCATTTAGGCTTAGGGTTAGGGTTGAAATGGACGAGTTAGTGTTAGGGTTAGAAAGGAGCACATTTAGGGTTAGAGTTATGGTGAGAATTCGTTATAGTTAGTATTAGAATTTTTTCTCGTAGAATCGAGGTTTAGGCTTAGGCTTAGTGTCAGGATTGCATTTTGCTTAGAATAGAGTGCATTTAGGCTTAGGGATAGTGTTGAAATGGATGAGTTAGTGTTAGGGTTAGAAACGAGAACATTTAGTTTTAGAGTTATGGTGAGAATTCGTTATAGTTAGTATTAGAGTTTTTTTCGTAGAATCGAGGTTTAGGCTTAGGCTCAGTGTCCGGATTGCATTTTGGTTAGTATCGAGTACATTTCCTCTTAGGGTTAGGGTTGAAATGGACGAAATAGAGTTAGCGTTAGAAACGAACATATTTAAGGTTAGAGGTACGGTTAGAATTCGTTTTGGATAGGGCTAGGGTTTTTGTTCATTGATTCGAGGTATAGCGTTAGGCTTAGAGTCACGATTGCATTTTGGTTAGAATCGAGTGCATATAGGCTTAGGGTTAGTGTTGAAATGGACGACTTAGTGTTAGGCTTAGAAATGAACACATTTAGAGTTAGAGTTAAGGTGAGAATCCGTTTGGGATAGGGCTAGGATTTTTTTCATAGGATCGAGGTTTAGGGTTAGGCTTAGTGTCAGGATTGCATTTTGGTTAGAATCGAGTGCATTTAGGCTTAGGGTTATTGTTGAAATTGAAGAGTTAGTGTTAGGGTTAGAAACGAGCACATTTAGGGTTAGAGTTATGGTGAGAATTCGTTATAGTTAGTATTAGAGTTTTTTTTCATAGAATCAAGGTTTAGGCTTAGGCTTAGTGTCAGGATTGCATTGTGGTTAGAATAGAGTGCATTTAGGCTTAGGGTTCAGTGTTGAAATTGAAGAGTTCTTGTTAGGGTTAGAAAGGAACACATTTAGGGTTATTGTTATTGTGAGAATTCGTTATAGTTAGTATTAGAGTATTTTCGTAGTATCGAGGTTTAGGCTTAGACATAGTGTCAGGATTTCATTTTGGTTAGAATCGAGTGCATTTAGGCTGAGGGTTAGTGTTGAAATGGACGAGTTAGTGTTAGCGTTAGAAACGAGCACATTTAGGGTGAGAGTTACGGTGAGAATTGGTTATAGTTAGTATTAGAGTTTTTTTTCATAGAATCAACGTTTAGGCTTAGGCTTAGTGTCAGGATTGCATTTTGGTTAGAATCGAGTGCATTTAGGCTGAGGGTTAGTGTTGAAATGGACGAGTTAGTGTTAGGGGTAGAAAGGAAAACATTTAGGGTTAGAGTTGTTGTGAGATTTCGTTATAGTTAGTATTAGAGGTTTTTTTCGTACAATCGAGGTTTAGGCTTAGGCTTAGTGTCAGGATTGCGTTTTGGTTAGAATAGAGTGCATTTAGGTTTAGGGTTAGTGTTGAAATGGACGAGTTAGTGTTAGGGTTAGAAACGAACACATTTAGAGTTAGAGTTAAGCTGAGAATTCGTTTGGGATAGGGCTAGGGTTTTTTTCATAGGATCGAAGTTTAGGGTTAGGCTTAGTGTCAGGATTGCATTGTGGTTGGAATAGAGTGCATTTAGGCTTAGGGTTAGGGTTGAAATGGACGAGTTAGTGTTAGGGTTAGAAAGGAGCACATTTAGGGTTAGAGTTATGGTGAGAATTCGTTATAGTTAGTATTAGAGGTTTTTTTCGTAGAATCGAGGTTTAGCGTTAGGCTTAGTGTCAAAATTGCATTTTGGTTAGAATGGAGTGCATTTAAGCTGAGGGTTAGTGTTGAAATGGAGGAGTTAGTGTTAGGGGTAGAAAAGAGCACATTTAATGTGAGAGTTATGGTGAGAATTCGTTATAGTTAGTATTAGAGTATTTTCGTAGAATCGAGGTTTAGGCAAAGGCTTAGTGTCAGGATTGCATTTTGGTCAGAATCGAGTGCATATAGGCTAAGGGTAAGTGTTGATATTGACGACTTAGTGTTAGGGTTAGAAAGGAACACATTTAGGGTAATAGTTATGGTGAGATTTCGTTATAGTTAGTATTGGAATTTTTTCTCGTCGAATCGAGGTTTAGGCTTAGGCTTAGTGTCAGGATTGCATTTTGCTTAGAATAGAGTGCATTTAGGCTTAGGGATAGTGTTGAAATGGATGAGTTAGTGTTAGGGTTAGAAACGAGAACATTTAGTTTTAGAGTTATGGTGAGAATTCGTTATAGTTAGTATTAGAGTTTTTTTCGTAGAATCGAGGTTTAGGCTTAGGCTTAGTGTCCGGATTGCATTTTGGTTAGTATCGAGTACATTTACTCTTAGGGTTAGGGTTGAAATGGACGAAATAGTGTTAGCGTTAGAAACGAACATATTTAGGGTTAGAGGTACGGTTAGAATTCGTTTTGGATAGGGCTAGGGTTTTTGTTCATTGATTCGAGGCATAGCGTTAGGCTTAGAGTCAGGATTGCATTTTGGTTAGAATCGAGTGCATTTAGGCTTAGGGTTAGTGTTGAAATGGACGACTTAGTGTTAGGCTTAGAAATGAACACATTTAGAGTTAGAGTTAAGGTGAGAATCCGTTTGGGATAGGGCTAGGATTTTTTTCATAGGATCGAGGTTTAGGGTTAGGCTTAGTGTCAGGATTGCATTTTGGTTAGAATCGAGTGCATTTAGGCTTAGGGTTATTGTTGAAATTGAAGAGTTAGTGTTAGGGTTAGAACGAGCACATTTAGGGTTAGAGTTATGGTGAGAATTCGTTATAGTTAGTATTAGAGTTTTTTTTCATAGAATCAAGGTTTAGGCTTAGGCTTAGTGTCAGGATTGCATTGTGGTTAGAATAGAGTGCATTTAGGCTTAGGGTTAGTGTTGAAATGGACGAGTTAGTGTTAGGGTTAGAAACGGTCACATTTAGGGTTAGAGTTATGGTGAGAATTCGTTATAGTTAGTATTAGAGGTTTTTTTCGTACAATCGAGGTTTAGGCTTAGGCTTAGTGTCAGGATTGCGTTTTGGTTAGAATAGAGTGCATTTAGGCTTAGGGTTAGTGTTGAAATGGACGAGTTAGTGTTAGGGTTAGAAACGAACACATTTAGGGTTAGAGTTATGGTGAGAATTCGTTATAGTTAGTATTAGAGTATTTTCGTAGAATCGAGGTTTAGGTTTAGGCTTAGTGTCATGATTGCATTTTGGGTAGAATAGAGTTCATTTAGGCTTAGGGTTAGTGTTGAAATGGATGAGTTAGTGTTAGGGTTAGAAACGAACACATTTAGAGTCAGAGTTAAGCTGAGAATTCGTTTGGGATAGGGCTAGGGTTTTTTTCATAGGATCGAGGTTTAGGGTAGGCTTAGTGTCAGGATTGCATTTTGGTTAGAATCGAGTGCATTTAGGCTTGGGTTAGTGTTGAAATGGACGAGTTAGTGTTAGGGGTAGAAAGGAACACATTTAGGGTTAGAGTTGTTGTGAGATTTCGTTATAGTTAGTATTAGAGTATTTTCGTAGAATCGAGGTTTAGGCTTAGGCTTAGTGTCAGGATTGCATTGTGGGTAGAATAGAGTGCATTTAGTCTTAGGGTTAGTGTTGAAATGGACGAGTTAGTGTTAGGGTTAGAAAGGAACACATTTAGGGTTAGAGTTATGGTGAGAATTCGTTATAGTTAGTATTAGAGTATTTTCGTAGAATCGAGGTTTAGGCTTAGGCCTAGTGTCAGGATTGCATTTAGTTAGAATCGAGTGCATTTAGGCTTAGGGTTAGTGTTGAAATTGATGACTTAGTGTTAGGGTTAGAAACGAGCACATTTAGGGTTAGAGTTATGCTGAGAATTCGTTATAGTTAGTATTAGAGGTTTTTTTCGTAGAATCGAGGTTTAGCGTTAGGCTTAGTGTCAGGATTGCATTTTGGTTAGAATAGAGTGCATTTAGGCTTAGGGTTAGTGTTGAAATGGACGAGTTAATGTTAGGGTTAGAAACGAACACATTTAGAGTTAGAGTTAAGGTGAGAATTCATTATAGTTAGTATTACACTATTTTCGTAGAATCGAGTTTAGGCTTAGCCTTAGTGTCAGGATCGCATTGTGGTTAGAATAGAGTGCATTTAGGCTTAGGGTTAGTGTTGAAATGGAAGAGTTAGTGTTAGGGTTGGAAACGAACACATTTAGAGTTAGAGTTAAGGTGAGAATTCATTGGGATAGGGCTGGGGTTTTTTTTCATAGGATCGAGGTTTAGGGTTAGGCTTAGTGTCAGGATTGCATTTTGGTTAGAATAGAGTGCATTAAGGCTGAGTGTTAGTGTTGAAATGGACGAGTTAGTGTTAGGGTTAGAAAGGAACACATTTAGGGTTAGAGTTATGGTGAGAATTCGTTATAGTTAGTATTAGAGTATTTTTGAATAATCGAGGTTTAGGCTTAGGCTTAGTGTCAGGATTGCATTTTGGTTAGAATAGAGTGCATTTAGGCTTAGGATTAGTGTTAAAATGGACGAGTTAGTGTTAGGGACAGAAAAAGTCACATTTACGGTTAGAGTTATGGTGAGAATTCCTTATAGTTAGTATTAGAGTATTTTCGTAGAATCGAGGTTTAGCGTTAGGCTTAGTGTCAGGATTGCATTTAGTTAGAATCGAGTGCATTTAGGCTTAGGGTTAGTGTTGAAATTGACGCCTTAGTGTTAGGGTTGGAAACGAGCACATTTAGGGTTAGAGTTATGGTGAGAATTCATTATAGTTAGTATTAGAGGTTTTTTTCGTAGAATCGAGGTTTAAGCTTAGGCTTAGTGTCAGGATTGCATTTTGGTTAGAATGCAGTGCATTTAGGCTTAGGGTAAGTGTTTAAATGGACTAGTTAGTTTTAATGTTAGAAACGAACACATTTAGGGTTAGAGTTATGGTGAGAATTCGTTATAGTTAGTATTAGAGTATTTTCGTAGAATCGAGGTTTAGGCTTAGGCTTAGTGTCAGAATTGCATTTGGGTTAGAATAGAGTGCATTTAGGCTTAGGGTTAGTGTTGAAATGGACGAGTTAGTGTTAGGGTTAGAAACGATCACATTTAGGGTTATAGTTACGGTTACAATTCGTTTGGGATAAGGGTAGGGTTTTTGTTCATAGATTCGAGGTTTAGCGTTAGGCTTAGTTTCAGGATTGCATTTTGGTTAGAATAGAGTGCATTTAGGCTTGGGTTAGTGTTGAAATGGACGAGTTAGTGTTAGGGTAAGAAAGGAACACATTTAGGTTTATAGTTATTGTGAGAATTCGTTATAGTTAGTATTAGAGTATTTTCGTAGAATCGAGGTTTAAGGTTAGGCTTAGTGTCAGGATTGCATTGTGGTTAGAATTGAGTGCATTTAGGCTTAGGGTTAGTGTTGAAATGGACGAGTTAGTGTTAGGGTTAGAAACGAACACATTTAGAGGTAGAGTTAAGGTGAGAATTCGTTTGGGATAGGGCTAGGGTTTTTTTCATAGGATCGAAGTTTAGGGTTAGGCTTAGTGTCAGGATTGCATTGTGGTTGGAATAGAGTGCATTTAGGCTTAGGGTTAGTGTTGAAATGGACGAGTTAGTGTTAGGGTTAGAAACGAACACATTTAGAGGTAGAGTTACGATTACAATTCGTTTGGGATAGGGCCAGGGTTTTTGTTCATAGAATCGAGGTTTAGCTTTAGGCTTATTATCAGCATTGCATTTTGGTTAGAATAGATTGCATTTAGGTTTAGGGTTAGTGTTGAAATTGAAGAGTTCTTGTTAGGGTTAGAAAGGAACACATTTAGGGTTATTGTTATTGTGAGAATTCGTTATAGTTAGTATTAGAGTATTTTCGTAGTATCGAGGTTTAGGCTTAGACATAGTGTCAGGATTTCATTTTGGTTAGAATCGAGTGCATTTAGGCTGAGGGTTAGTGTTGAAATGGACGAGTTAGTGTTAGTGTTAGAAACGAGCACATGTAGGGTGAGAGTTATGGTGAGAATTCGTTATAGTTAGTATTAGAGTTTTTTTTCATAGAATCAACGTTTAGGCTTAGGCTTAGTGTCAGGATTGCATTTTGGTTAGAATTGAGTGCATTTAGGCTGAGGGTTAGTGTTGAAATGGACGAGTTAGTGTTAGGGGTAGAAAGGAACACATTTAGGGTTAGAGTTGTTGTGAGATTTCGTTATAGTTAGTATTAGAGGTTTTTTTCGTACAATCGAGGTTTAGGCTTAGGCTTAGTGTCAGGATTGCGTTTTGGTTAGAATAGAGTGCATTTAGGCTTAGGGTTAGTGTTGAAATGGACGAGTTAGTGTTAGGGTTAGAAACGAACACATTTAGGGTTAGAGTTATGGTGAGAATTCGTTATAGTTAGTATTAGAGTATTTTCGTAGAATCGAGGTTTAGGTTTAGGCTTAGTGTCATGATTGCATTTTGGGTAGAATAGAGTTCATTTAGGCTTAGGGTTAGTGTTGAAATGGACGAGTTAGTGTTAGGGTTAGAAACGAACACATTTAGAGTTAGAGTTAAGCTGAGAATTCGTTTGGGATAGGGCTAGGGTTTTTTTCATAGGATCGAAGTTTAGGGTTAGGCTTAGTGTCAGGATTGCATTGTGGTTGGAATAGAGTGCATTTAGGCTTAGGGTTAGTGTTGAAATGGACGAGTTAGTGTTAGGGTTAGAAACGGTCACATTTAGGGTTAGAGTTATGGTGAGAATTCGTTATAGTTAGTATTAGAGGTTTTTTTCGTACAATCGAGGTTTAGGTTTAGGCTTAGTGTCATGATTGCGTTTTGGGTAGAATAGAGTTCATTTAGGCTTAGGGTTAGTGTTGAAATGGATGAGTTAGTGTTAGGGTTAGAAACGAACACATTTAGAGTCAGAGTTAAGCTGAGAATTCGTTTGGGATAGGGCTAGGGTTTTTTTCATAGGATCGAGGTTTAGGGTAGGCTTAGTGTCAGGATTGCATTTTGGTTAGAATCGAGTGCATTTAGGCTTGGGTTAGTGTTGAAATGGACGAGTTAGTGTTAGGGGTAGAAAGGAACACATTTAGGGTTAGAGTTGTTGTGAGATTTCGATATAGTTAGTATTAGAGTATTTTTGTAGAATCGAGGTTTAGGCTTAGGCTTAGTGTCAGGATTGCATTGTGGGTAGAATAGAGTGCATTTAGTCTTAGGGTTAGTGTTGAAATGGACGAGTTAGTGTTAGGGTCAGAAAGGAACACATTTAGGGTTAGAGTTATGGTGAGAATTCGTTATAGTTAGTATTAGAGTATTTTCGTAGAATCGAGGTTTAGGCTTAGGCCTAGTGTCAGGATTGCATTTAGTTAGAATCGAGTGCATTTAGGCTTAGGGTTAGTGTTGAAATTGATGACTTAGTGTTAGGGTTAGAAACGAGCACATTTAGGGTTAGAGTTATGCTGAGAATTCGTTATAGTTAGTATTAGAGGTTTTTTTCGTAGAATCGAGGTTTAGCGTTAGGCTTAGTGTCAGGATTGCATTTTGGTTAGAATAGAGTGCATTTAGGCTTAGGGTTAGTGTTGAAATGGACGAGTTAATGTTAGGGTTAGAAACGAACACATTTAGAGTTAGAGTTAAGGTGAGAATTCGTTATAGTTAGTATTACACTATTTTCGTAGAATCGAGGTTTAGGCTTAGCCTTAGTGTCAGGATCGCATTGTGGTTAGAATAGTGTGCATTTAGGCTTAGGGTTAGTGTTGAAATGGAAGAGTTAGTGTTAGGGTTGGAAACGAACACATTTAGAGTTAGAGTTAAGGTGAGAATTCATTGGGGATAGGGCTAGGGTTTTTTTCATAGGATCGAGGTTTAGGGTTAGGCTTAGTGTCAGGATTGCATTTTGGTTAGAATCGAGTGCATTTAGGCTTAGGGTTAGTGTTGAAATGGACGAGTTAGTGTTAGGGTTAGAAAGGAACACATTTAGGGTTAGAGTTATGGTGAGAATTCGTTATAGTTCGTATTAGAGTATTTTTGAATAATCGAGGTTTAGGCTTAGGCTTAGTGTCAGGATTGCATTTTGGTTAGAATAGAGTGCATTTAGGCTTAGGATTAGTGTTAAAATGGACGAGTTAGTGTTAGGGACAGAAAAAGTCACATTTACGGTTAGAGTTATGGTGAGAATTC